>NC_089741.1:27634473-27661973 GCF_040412425.1 Macrobrachium rosenbergii
AAACGAACTATAAGCAAGAAAAACGCCTTTTGAAAATGAACTATAACCGAAAATGAACTATAACCAAGAAACACCTTTTTAAAAAAATTCGTGTTATCAAAAGGAAATAACTTATCGTTATGTACTATGCTGTTAATAACATAGATTTAATTTCAATATGCTTACGACTGTGGTCACAAGCCTTGAATAATCTATTTTTATTATGAACTGGTTTGACGGGATCAACGAGTCCCATCCATAAAAAAAGGATCACTCAAGTATTTTTATCCTGAAATGAAACCTGATACACTGGAACTCATAACAGCTCAAGAGGTTGGACAGCTAAGTGGGCCGGAACGAAAGGGGAACCGATGAACATAAAAAGGCAGAAAGCCACCGCATGGCTGGAGGGGTGGGGTTGGGGGACTCTATAAAGAATATTGAGAATCGTCTTTTGCTAATATATGATTTTTGGGATGAGGTTACTGGGTCCATACCCTTCTTCCACTGTACAGACACACTACAGTCGACTAACTATCAAGTTATATGCCTGTAGTGCTGTGGGTTTCGAATACTGTATTTTATGTTGCATAGATTATTGCATAAAGGACAGAGGATTTTCTCCTCGAAGAATCTTTCGAAATAAAGGATAAACTTGTCCAGACTACTTGAATAATGCCATTCGCGATTGATACTTATTCATAATAAAACGACAAGATAATAAAATATAAGTCCAATGTAAGACCGCTTGAAATCAACTTTACGATACGTACAATTAAATGCGTTGATAATCACAAAAAAGTAAAACTTTAAAAACAAGTAAAAAATGCGCCGAAGTGTCTTTGGCCCAATCAAGTTTCTGTACAGCTTACAATCAAGGCCACTGAAAATAGACCTATCTTTCGGTGGTCTCGGTATAATACTGCATGAGCCATGAATCTTTAACCACGGCCTGGTGGTGGCATGCCCAATTTCGTTGCCAGAAGCATGATTATCACTAACTTTAATCTTAAATAAAATTAAACTATTGAGGCTAGAAGGTTGCAATTTGGTATGTTTGATGATTGGAGGGTGGATGATGAACATACCAGTTTGCAGCCCTCTAGCCTCAGTAGTTTTTAAGATCTGAGGGCGGACAAAAAAAGGGCGGACGGATAGACAAAGCCGGCACAATAGTTTCTTTTCAGAAAACTAAAAGCGGTTGAAAAATCGCAGGTGAAACACCTGACACATAACGAGAATGAAGTATAAAATGTAACACAAATGAGAAATCTCTGAAAGGTTTGTATTGAAGAAAAAATTAATAAAATGTAAGGAGAAAAGAATAAAGAACAGAAGGAATCAGTCCAATAAGGACAGATATAAAATATGACAAGATCCAACGAGATCGAAATATAAAATATAACATAAATGTGACTTCCATGAAACATCAATGCAAAAGAAAAATAAATAAAATTGAGAGAAAAGGAATAAAGAGTAGAAATGGATTAGCAATCAAAGCAGATATATAAAATATAAAAAATTCGAACGAGAATGAAATATACAATATAAAATAATGAGACCTCCATGAAACATCAGTATAAAAAGAAAAAAAAAGCAAATTCCAGAGAGAAAGGAATAAAGAATAGAAAGGAGAGAATGAAATATCGGAAGATATAAATGAGAATTCCATCCAACATTACTGTGGAAAGAAAAAATAAATAAAACTCAAGAGAGAAAGGAAATAACGAATGGAGAGGATATAAAGCTACGAAGTATTAAAAGCAACTAAATACGAAAAAAGGTTACAAAAAAGGAGCAATAAGAGGAAGTATGAGGAAGGCAAGTAAAGAGTGATACAATAAAAATGAAATGGAATTTAAGAGAGAAAGAGAAATAATAGATACAAAGGATTAGCCCACCAAGCAGAGATATGAATTAAAAAGAGAGAAAAATATAAGACAGTATTAGTCCAGGAAGCAGAGATAGGAAATATAGAAAAAGCGACTAAGTAACAAAAAAGTTAAAGAAGGAACATAAGAGGAAGTAAGAGGAACCCAATTAAAGAGCGATATGAGAAAAATGTAGTAAAATTCAAGAGAGAAAGGAATAAGGAAGGAACTAGCATACCAAGCAGAGATATGAAGGGAAAAAAAGCAACTAAGTAACAAAAAGTAAAATAAGGAGCATAAGATGAAGTAAGAGGAACCCAATTCAAGAGTGATATAAAGAAATGAAATAAAATTCAACAGAGAAATGAATAAGGAACACAAAGAACTAACATATCAAGCAGAGATATGAAGGAAAAAAAGCAACTAAGTAACGAAAAAAAGTAAAAAAAAAGGAGCACAAGAGGAAGTAAGAGGAAGACAAATTAAAAGTGACAGAATAAAAGTGAAATAAAATCCAAGAGAAAGGATTAAGGAACGCAAAGAACTAGCGCATCAATCAGAGATACGAAGTATAGAAAAAGCAACTAAGTAACAAAAAGTAAAAAAAAAGAGTAGAAGAGGAAGTAAGAGGAAGACAATTAAAGAGTGATGTAAGCAAGAGCTAATACCCCAAGTTGCAGCGACAGACGAAATGGGACTTTGGTGGTAAAAGGACCCGTTCTGCTGGTTTCAGAAGATTCCTCTTCAGTAATACAATCTTTCCTTCCCACGACATTTTCTACGTTACTGGATTACCTCCTCCCCCCAACCCCTCTCATGGATCAGCCGTGCTTGTCCTCCATCTTTTTTTTTTTTTTTTTTTAAATTAAAATGAAAAATGTAAGAGTGACTTCTAATCTATTCTAAGGTGGATATGTATATACTCTCTTTATCCTCTCTCTCTCTCTCTCTCTCTCTCTCTCTCTCCATATCTATATATATATATATATATATATATATATATATATATATATATATATATATATATATATATATATATAAATTTATATATACATACATACAAAATATATTATGTTTACATACATATAAATATATATTATGTTTATATATATATATAAAAATATATAGTCATAAATTTATAATTGACGTCACACAGGCCCAAGGTCAAACTCTCTCTCGCCACTGGCCCTATTGAATCAGAAAAATATTGTTGCCTTGTTCCTATGGTAAGAAATTCCCATCTCGACACTCTCTTACATTACCGTCATTGTTTAAATGGTATTGGTAACACAGTGTACAATTATAAAGTATAATTTCGACATAGGTCTTTTGGTCTTACGGGGGGATTGCCTGAGAAGCAGTTGCCAAATGAGTTGCCATTTCAGTTTACGGCAAGTCTTTGGGGAATGAGGTTGCCACCCTCACGCCCATTTCAGGGCTGCAATCCAACACAGTCCACTAACTACCCGGTGCATAATTCAACTCCTAAGGTCAACAAAGGCACAGTGGGAATTAACGAACCAACTTATGAAAACCACACAGCGACCTCTCTCTCTCTCTCTCTCTCTCTCTCTCTCTCTCTCTCATTTTGTTTCCAACCTGCTTAGCATGACCAAAGCCAATTTCACCCAGCGCTGTTTCCATGATTTAACCAATCATAAGATGCAAATAGGAAAGCGTACAGCACATTCAGTTGTAGGGAAAACGGAAATATACTTTCATAAGTTATTTTCCTTGAACAAATAAAACGAAATTACTGTAGCATTCTCTAAAACCAGTAAGTCTGCTGAAAAAAAAAAAGATTTTTGATAGCCATGAACATCTTAAGCGTCTACTAATCAAATGCATTGAGAAAAGTCTAAAAAAAATTTTTTTGATAGGCAAGAATATCTTGGCGTCTACTCACTATAAACAAATTGAGAGAAAGTCTACAAAAAAAAAAAATAAATAAAAAAAAGGTTTTTGATAGGCGTGAACATCTCGGCGTCAACTCACAACAAAATGGATTACGAAAAGGACTCTGGGAAAACGAACTGCTTATTTTAAATTCGTTTTATGAAAATTTTGGCAAAAAAAAATAAAATTATTTTGCCTACAAGTAACGTACGCCTACAAAACAGCCCGTACTTGAAATTAATGATATGAAGACTCTCAGACACTATAAAAAAAGAAATATTTTTCAAGACAATTACGATAATCAAAGTTTAAATGTATTTCTTCTGTCTCACAAACAATGGTGTTTTATCATAATCTTAATGCAAATAATTATAAGAAAATGTTATTTCGAGTTATTGTAGCAAAGAGTTACAGAACAAACACACAACTTATTTAGTGAAGTGACACAATTGGGAAGCTGGTCGACTGACTGGGTTTGCTTAAGTTAGGTCATGTCAAGTTAGGTTAGGTAAAGTTAGGTTAGGCAAAGTTAGGCTAGGTTAGCACACTTGGTACCATTACCTCATCTTCATCATTCAAGTTTTTAACTTGTTTTCAGTTCTAAAAATAATTTTTTCCTATCCTGATCATCTGTCACACAATACCTTTCCACCTGACTCAGAAAACTGGTAACATTTCTTGCTAGGGAATAAACCCCAAATGTTATCAATAATTAATCTTTAGTTTCCCATTTGCCATTCAAGAATTCAAGCATCCAAGGAATATGGTGTTCAATTGAAAGAAGTAACAGAAGGTAACAGGAAATACAGAAAGAAGAGCCCCGTTACCAGAAAAGAAGAAAAATAAATTAATATATAAATAAATAAATATATAAAAATATGTAAATGATTAAAATACAAGGAGAATTGCTTTGGGGGGTAGTAATGCATTGCATCTTCGCTTGAACTTTTGTTGAAGTTCCAATTGCCTAACTTCCTCAGGAGACTGTGCCTCAGTCCAACGGAGCGAGGAATAAAGGACCTCTGGAACTGAGAAGTTCGACGGCGAAACGGACGTTGGGAGACTGTTCCCTCAGACTGTGAGACTGTTCCCTCTCAGACGGTGATTCTGTGATTTCATTCAGATTTTGGGAAACTGGAACGTATACAAGTGCTTCTCAGTGGCTGCCTAACACAGACCAGTATTCATTATCTTAAGAGAGACACGTTGGTACCTCTGATTTCTAACTGAACTTATTATCGTCTCCATCTTCTGGTTCTACTTTAGTTTTTCTTTCATTCTCTGTCTGTCATTTTTTCTTTAAAGTTACTTTGTGAAATCAATCGGTTATGGTCTTTGTTTATTTACCTGCAAATTTTTCCTCGAAGTCAGTTTGTACCACTGAATTAATCAATCAATCCATTGTGCTTTTCTGTTACTTCAAAATGATATATATGTACATAAATGCATATATATATATTATATATATAAGAAATATATATATATATATATATATTATACATATATATATATATATAATATAATATATATATATATACATATGTATATATATATATATATATATATATATATATATATATATATATATATATATATATATATATAGAGAGAGAGAGAGAGAGAGAGAGAGAGAGAGAGAGAGAGCGCCATTTCGTACCTCTTACATATATATGATCACGAATGCCACAAGCAAAATCTCACCCCAAAACAACAAACAACAAAACATCACACCTTGATTTCACCTGAGCGGTAATGAGTTAATCCACGAGCGGGAGGACGCGAGTCGAGTATTTCACGAGAAATGAGATACGCGGAATCTTCCATCCTGTTCGATCGCGTTTCGCTTCGCGTCGCCAAAGAGGAATGGGGAGAGGGGGAGGATGTATGGGGAAGGATGTACTTTGGGGAGGATGTATGGTGCCTGATCTCGCAGAAGAATGTCAAAATGCCCTCGGTTATTTCGTACCTAGTTTGACGAATTGGCGTGGGCTATTTTTCCCATTCTGAGAAAATAGGCTTCAAAGATTCTGATATCATCCATAGCTTCTAATTACCTCGTCTTCTGAGGACATTTGCTTTGAAAATGAGACAACGCAGACAGCTGAAATGCTGATATATTATAGAATATAAAAATCATCGCTTTGGCTGGGAAAACTCAGAAACTTAAAAAAAAAAAAAAAAATGGGGTAACCAGTTCGTCAATACAGGGACGATTTGTTTCATTACTTTTTTAAAATATACGTCTTTAACAGTTTTAGCCGTTTGGTCCACACAGTGTCTTCTTAACTTCCCAAATCATTTAATCTAACTTGGTTCAGTCATCAAGAAGTGATAACTTAAATTCAATGCCTCTTTTGCTTCATTACTTTTAATTTAACCTAACTGGGTTCAATCATCAAGAAGTGATAACCTTAAATTCAGTGTCCCGTTTATTTGTTTCATTACTTTTAAAATACACGTCATTAACAGTTTTTGCTGTTTGAAGTACACAGTATCTTCTTAACTTCCTAATTTAACCTAACTGGGTTCAGTCATCAAGAAGTGATATCTTTATTTTTTGTTGCATTGCTTTTAAAATATATGTCTTTAACAGTTCTGGCGTTTTGTACCACAATGTGTCTCTCAGTATCCAACATTAGTTAAGAAGTGATATCATTTTAAATCGACATCCTTTTACTTTAAGTGAGGAATTCTCAGCCTTGTTCTGTATTTCTCTAAAACCTATAACTGGCCTCTTCTTAAGAGGCGATATCTCTCACCATCTGAGGAATGTAATCCATAAAGATATTAAATTTTTCTCTCTGGGTCAAGCTATTTTGGGTCAACCATTGTCATGGCGGTGTCTTTAAACAACGCAAAAGTTAATTCACGTTTAAAATGAAAGAGGCACTGATATTATTCAGTATGACTTGAAAGTCATCAATTGCTTTTTTATTTTATCCTTTTCTATCTGTTCGCGTGAAAAGTATCTATAATTAAAGAGGTATTTATATTGTTCAGTAAGAACCGATCGTAATCAATTACTTTTCTATTCTGTTATTTTCTATCTGTTTGTATGAAAATAATAGAATGGAAGTTACTGATTACTTTTTTTTATTATTTTCTACAACGTTCGTACGAAAATAATCTAGGAAGTGAAGTTATGTGTAAGCTGCATCTTTTGAATCCTAGGATAATACCTTTACAAAGACGGAGGCTGTGTTCAATATACAACATTTACTGTGCAGCTTACAGCGACAATAATGCAACGCCACAATAAAATCAGTTCAAATATTTGTGTAGAATTTTTTATTAACAACTTGGGCAGCTGATACGCATTTCTGAAATCGAAAGCTTTTTTCCATGTTATAATTTCTTCCTTTCTCGTTCTAATTTTATGAAATGGATGGCGCTCTCTCTCTCTCTCTCTCTCTCTCTCTCTCTCTCTCTCTCTCTCTCTCTCTCTCTCTAATGCGAGCACAAATTTTATCGCTGTATATTGTCTGAATTTAAGGTCGCTTTGCAACATAAAAAAAACAGTTTTTCAAACAAGAAATAAAAGTTTCTGGGCCTCCTGAATCAGAAAAAAAGAAGGCAAAAGAAGAACAATAAAATCAAGGAGAAGAAGAGCAAGAATAAAAAGGGTAAGAAGGGAAAAGGAACGAACATTATAAAAAGAAGCTGAAGAAAGAGTTCGCCTGTTTTCCTCCGTACAAACGGGAAGAAGAAGAAGAAGAAGAAGAAGAAGAAGAAGAAGAAGAAGAAGAAGAAATGGAAGAAGAAGAAGAAGGGGAGGAAGCAGAAGAGGAAGAAGGGAAGAGGAAGAAAAAGAAAAGAAGAAGTAGAAGAAGACGAAGAAAAAGAAGAAGATGACGAACAAGAAGAAGAAAAATAAGAAAAAAAAAAAGAACCAGGTTTGTTTACATCGACGACTGTATGGGACTCGGACAGCAAGCATCTCCGGGCGAATCGGTTCCTCTCTGAAATACGAAAAGGGAATCGCGGAAGCTAATAGTGGCCATTAGAGGCTCTAATCAATTTGCTTAACAATTAGTTTATGGGTTCAGCTTCGCGGCTTCCTCTTTAATGCCGGGGTGTCATTCCGTTTATAACCGGCGGAGGCTTGATTAATTGGTTGTTGAAGTCATATTGATGTCTTGCGAATGCGCTGCGCGATGCTCGTTATTTGTTGGGGAGAGAGAGAGAGAGAGAGAGAGAGAGAGAGAGAGAGAGAGAGAGAGAGAGAGAGAGGGATATTATTTTTGTCGTTTTAAAATACCTACTTTACCTTTAAAATCTATTAAGTTGAAAACGAGAGAGAGAGAGAGAGAGAGAGAGAGGGGCGGGGAGAGAGAGAGAGAGATAAGGGGTTGGGACATTTTTGTACTTTTACAAGACCTATTTTACCATTAAAAACTATTACGTTGAGAGAGAGAGAGAGAGAGAGAGAGAGAGAGAGAGAGAGAGAGAGAGAGAGAGAGAGAGTGATTTTTGTCGTTTTACAAGACCTATTTTACCATGAAAAACTATTATGTTGAGAGAGAGAGAGAGAGAGAGAGAGATTTGTCGTTTACAAGACCTATTTTACCATGGAAAACTATTACGTTGAAAAGGAGAGAGAGAGAGAGAGAGAGAGAGAGAGAGAGAGAGAGAGAGAGAGAGAGAGAGAGAGAAGGTTTTTGCATTACAAGTGATCGATGTGATAAGGAAATAATGAACTTATAAAGGGGAATCAATAAATTGAATTCTGGTCGCGCAAGGATCCACAAAACCATCTTGTGACTACGGCAACAAAAAAAGCAATACTAATATTACTATTTCTAATAATAATCCGCACTTTATGCACGATGGCAATGAATGCAAGATTTATGATTAAAACAAGTAAAAAATGCGCCGAATTTCTTCGGTGCAGTCGAGTTTTCTATACAGCCATTACAGCTTGTAATAAAAGGCCATCGAAAATAAATCTATCTTTCGGTGGTTTCGGTACAATGCTGTATGAGCCGCGGCCCATGAAATTTTAACCGCCGCCAGGTGGTGGCTGATCCTATAGCGTTGCCAGAAGCACGATTATGGCTAACTTTAACCTGAAATAAAGTAAAACTACTCGGGCTAGAGGCTGCAATTTGGTATGTTTGATGATTGGAGGGTGGATGATCAACATGCCAATTTGCAGCCCTCTAGCCTTCATGGTTTTCAAGATCTTCGGGAGGACAGAAAAACTGCGGACGGACAGACAAATCGCCATCTCAATAGTTTTCTTTTACAGAAAACTGAAAAAAACCACATTGTCAAGAGTTTGAAAAAGAGTTAAAACATCACCAGATCTCGGCATCAAGATGAGACTACACTATAAGAGAGAGTCAGCTTCGTCACGTAATTGAGATGAAGAATGCAATGTCAGAGATGCAACAATGTCGCCAGATCTCAGTATTGAGATGAAGACTGCACTGTCAGCTAGTCAGCGGTATCAATGCACTGTCAGCTAGTCAGCGGTATCAACAAGTCTCAATTCTGAGAGACGAAAGTTATTGAATGAGCAAGATTGGCTCGTAGGAAAGAAAATGGCTATGATTTTTCGTTCGATGAAAATACTTTCTCTTATCATTATTATTATTATTATTATTATTATTATTATTATTATTATTATTATTATTATCGCACATCTCTCTTTTCGTTCTATGCAAATCTCTCTCTTATTATTATTATTATTATTATTATTATTATTCAAAAGAAGAACCCTATTCACACAGAACAAGCCCACCACAGGGGCCATCGATTTGAAATTCAAGCTTCCAAAGAATATGGTCTTCATTAGATAAAAGTAACAGAGGGTAATGAGAAATACAGAAAGAAGAGATCACTTATTAAAAGAGAAAGTAAACTAACAAATAAATAAATAGATAGATAAAAATGTAAGTCATTAAAATGCAAGAAGAATTGTATTATTAGGGTAGCAATGCACTCTGCATCTTCGCTTGAACTTGTTGTTGATGTTCCAAGTACAGTACACGATTTCCTCTGGGAGGCTGTTCTCTCACCCACTCTTTGAAAACCGCAATTTGGATTTTATTAAAATGCTATTTTCGAAGTGGTGGCTTTCCTCAGCTCATTTTTTCCCCATAGAGGCCGACCTAACCTAACCTGACCTCTCAGTTCCAGAGGTCCTTTATCCCTCGTCCCGCTGGGCTGTGAAACAGACTCCCAGAGGGTGTCGTGCAGTTGGAACTTCTGAAGTCCAAGCGAAAATGCAATGCATTACTACCCTAATACTGTACTTCTTGCATTCTGATACATTTTTATCTGTTTATTAATTCATTTTTTCAATAAGGGTATCTCTTCTTTCTGTATTTCCCTGTACTTCCTCTTACTTCTTCTTAATGAACACCATATTCTTTGGAAGCTTGAATTTCAAGTCAATGGCCCCCTCTGGTGGGCTTGTTCCATATGAATAGGTTTCATCTACTTAATAATAATAATAATAATAATAATAATAATAATAATAATAATAATAATAATAATAATAATAATAATAATAATTATCAGCCCCGTTTTAAGCTACGGATGGCAAGAACTAAAAAGTTCCAGTACGACCTAGGCTCACTTTGCTAAATAATGAAACTGTATACAGTGATGGTGTTAAATCTTAATCGTAAAATTTAAGAGCACCAACGTCACTATACATATGGTGCGTACCTACATAACCAACAAAGCCTTATACAATCACTTAAACACAATATTACATTATATATATATATATATATATATATATATATATATATATATATATATATATATATATATATATATACATATTCTCTCTAAGGTAAAGTTTTCCGTCATCACTCTACTTCAGACACACAATCACGGACCTAAGGCGACCCCACATCATAGCAGAAGTTCCTTCGTCAGGAGACGTCAGCCAAGAGGCAGGGTTTGTTTGGCCCACGAAGACATTGTCCTCGCTTTCTTTGCACAGAGAATCATCATCATCATCATCATCATCAACATCATCATCATCATCATTCCTCTCGTAGCCGCCCGGGCTCGTATATAACGAAGCGGATACATCAAACGTAACACGACGAAAAGTGCCCCGCTTGTAAACAAACCCAGAGCGCTCATGGCCATCTCGTTATTGGGATTATCGACTGACTCTCTCTCTCCCTCTCTTTCTCTTTCTCTCCCTCTCTCTGTGTCTTAACCCTCTCGTTTTTATCCATTTGCAATCCCTTTTGAAATGCGGAGGATTGTTTGGGATTGTTTGCCAAACGTCGACTCCTCAAGATGCGAAGAATTCAGAGCGATAAAAAAAAAGAAGAGTGCGATCCCTCAAAATAAGAGGAAGGAACAGAGAGCGCCATCTGTTGACGAGATCATTATACAAACGATGAGAGCAAATATTAACAGAGGGAGAGACATCGAGAAAGACAGTGCAGGGCAAGGGGTAGATGGGGGGGAGGGAAGGTGTTGGGTCGGGGGAGGGGGGCGCTTGGCGTCCGGGCTTTGTCTCTGCACACTACTACGAAATTTAAAGGGAATTTCAATGAAAACTTGTCTGGTGAAAAATGCCTCCCGGACGAGAATTGAAAAAAAAAGAAGCACGGAGGCGCTTTTATGAAACACCGTTCGGCACATATTGCTGAACCTGTCAAGGGAGAGGGTCGCCTCTTTATCAGTCATTCAGGGAATCGTTTAAATGGTAATGAAAGCAACGACCCCAATGGAAGCCGGACGCCATGAAGGAAAGTACGCAGAGTTTTTCGAAGCCTCTCGTCTCCCAACAGGTCCTACTATTAGTCGGCAACTTGTCGCACACACATCACAAATGTTAATGAAAGCAACGACCCCGATAGAAGCCAGATGCCATGAGAGTTTTTCGAAATCTCTCATCTCCCAATATGTCCTACTATTAGTCGGCAACTTGTTGCATACACATCACAAATGTTGATGATCTCCCAATTTGTCCTAGTATTGGTCGGCAACTTGTTGCATACACATCACAAATATTAATGAAAACAACGACCCCCAATCGAAGCCTCACGCCATGAAGGAAAGTACAGAGTTTTCGAAATGTCTCGTCCCCAGTACGTCATCCTACTAACGGCACGTCCACGCTACATTAAAACATGTTATAAACATTTGTCGGCAACATATCACATACATGTCACAAACATGTTGAAAACAAGTCAACGACGGTGAGTGGAGAACGAATGCTGGAATCAGGACTGGTTAAGACTACCAGCAAGTCGCTGACTTGTGGTCAACCTGTTTGTGATGTGTGTACGACAACTTGCCGATGTATTTATGACATGTTTTAATGAAATGTGTGCCCCATAAGTGAGTAGTGCCTTCAGTGCACCTCACATGGGGCACTGTAGGTTTTACTTTAGGTCCTTTGCAGAGTCCCTTCCACCACCTAGCTGCAACCACCTTCATTAGTTTTACTATACCTCCGTTCATATTCTCTTTCTTCCATCTTACTTTCCACCTTCTCCTAACAATTGTTTCAATATTATTCCCAGCGTTGAAGGACCTCACACGGAAGTATAATCAACTTTAGATATCGACCTGAGAATTATTGAAAAAAATAAGGGTATGTTATGACATCCCTTAAAATGGAGAAGGGTCAGATACGGCTTCTCTCTGGCATTCACGGTCAAGAATTGAGAGCCCAGCTAATGCACGGATTATGTCATCAAATTACATTAAAACACTCTGGAGGATTTTGCAGGCTCTCTAGTTACTTCTGGATAATGCTTCCTGTTGCATGGAAATAGAAGAGGATGATGAAATCATGAACTAAGTAAACGTAAGATGATTTTATCATGAAAAAAAAAACAAAAACTTAAGATAATTTCATCATGAAAAAGTACATAAGAAATAAGGTGATTTTGTCATGAAAGACAAAAAACGTCAGATAATTTTATCATGAAAAAACGTAAGATATTTTTATCATGAAAAGAAATACAAATAGTTAGATAATTTTATCATGAAAAACACACAGAAAAAACGTTAGATAATTTTGTCATGAAAGGAAATATAAAAAAGTAAGATAATTTTATCACAAAAATACAAAAAAACGTAAGATAGTTTTATTATGAAAAAATAGACAAAACGTAAGATAATTTTACCATGAAAAATACAAGAAACGTAAGATAATTTTATCATAAAAATACAAAAAAGTAAGATAATTTCATCATGAAAAAATACACAAAACGTAAGATAATTTTACCATGAAAAAATACAAAAAAAGCAAGATAATTTTATCATGAAAACAATGCAAAAAAAGGAAGTTAACTTTACCATAAAAAATACAAGAAAGGAAGATAATTTTATCATTAAAAAATACACAAAACTTAAGATAATTTTATCATAAAAATACAAATAAACCTACGATAATTTTACCATGAAAAAATACAAGAAACGTAAGATAATTTTATCATCAAAATACAAAAACATAAGACAATTTTATCATGAAAACAATGAAAAAAACCGTAAGATAAAGCATACAGTGATTGTTTCAGTGATTTGATATTAAATTATCTGGTGTCACAACAACAGAGATCATCGAATTATGAATGATCTCATTATCCGATGAGCTGTGATGAATGATCGCATTATCTAATATTCAACAGCACAATGTACACAAGCCCGAGATCAAACCCCCCAGGGGGAAGGAGGGAGGGGGATGAGGATAGCGACTTTGGTCCGTTTCTTGAGAAAATCTGTTGTGCCTAAGTTGACTCTGGGAGAGAGTCAAGTACCTAGTATTTACTCGACAGTTGGGGGTCGTAGCTAATCTCGAAAGATAGGTTAGGTGGTGATTTTACTTTATATATATATATATATATATATATATATATATATATATATATATATATATATATATATATATATATATATAAATAAATCACTGGAGTGCTGCGAGACTTTCGACACTAGTCCTGCTTAGCAGACTGCTAAGTAAAGGACTAGTGTCCTTTCCTTAGCAGACTGCTAAGTAAAGGACTAGTGTCGAAAGGCCTCTGCAGCACTCCAGTGTTTCCGTTTCCTTCGTGGATTTTATCTTTATTTATATATTCATCACGTTCCATATTTTCGTGATTCAGTTATACATATATATATACAGTATATATATATATATATATATATATATATATATATATATATATATATATATATATATATATATATATATATATATATATACATACACAAATTAAATCTATGGTTTTGCGTCAAAATCTATAATAATAAAATCCGAGTGGATCTGATCTCGTTTGTCTTCCCCCGGGTGATAGTAGGGGATACATGACACAGCCACCCACCCCTAGAAACCGGTTTGTCCGCCCCAGGTGGGGCGGATAGGTAGGGAATGGGAGTGTAGGGAAACATCCACCCTCCTCCTGCAAACCTGTTTGTCCGCCCACGGTGACGGCGGGGTAGGTAGGGGATCGGGAGGGTATGGGAGACAGCATCGCCGAGTTCCAGCGCGCGTAGCACACACCAACAAGCTCGTCGACGAATAAAATTGTAAATGCGCATCTAGATTTACGTCAAAATCTCCTCCAATCTTCCTTGGCGTGAGGCCCAAGTCTTTCATGAATTTCACTGAAATTTATACGCAACATTTTGAGGTTATCTTGTTGACAGAAAACTGACGGATAAACACACAAACAGAGAAGATTGGATGCAAAACCGGTGTCCGGTTAAAAGCATTGAAGCGGAAACCAAAAACAGCTCTTTCTGAACGTGCTGCACTTTCTTATCCGAAGTCAAATAGCTGTATGTAAATTCCATCCAACACTACATATAATCATGACATAACTGCACAAAATTTCACTTAAAACTTCATCATTATTCGCACGTTATTATAAAATTATTACAAATCCATATGAATAAGGTTCATCTTCTGAATAATAATAATAATAATAATAATAATAATAATAATAATAATAATAATAATAATAATAATAATAATAGCCCCAGATCATTACACCATGACATCAGAAGTCATGTTTAATTCTATACCCGCGATCATTATACCATTATATCTGATACTGTTAATTCACAGCACTGGAAATCATTAATCCTAATATCAAAAATCATTTCACACCGCAAATGGCGAAATCATTGTAACGGGGTTTGTGATGCTAGATATTATAACATGATTTTATATAATCCATTCTGCCTTGTATTAGACGACATTATATATATATATATATATATATATATATATATATATATATATATATATATATATATATATATATATATATATATATATATATTATTATTATGTAACTATATCAGAAATTCACTATCCGAGGAAACAATGGCATCATCATATCGAGTCATTGTTGCAAGAAAGCCCAATGAAATACCATTTTCTTTGTGTCACAGTTAATTTTGTATATCACTACTCATATTATCATTATATCATATATAATCGATACATCATTTTCATTGTATCACAAACCATTATAACGGGTCATTTTTATTATTATATTAGCACCTGTATATATAATGATTTTTGTAACCCATATCTAATTCAATATGATATTAATATATGTTTAATATATTACATCATCATATAAAATCATTATACCAGAAATCGACAATGCCGTCATTAGCATTGTATAAGCGGCCGCTTTACTTAATTATTATACATTTAAAACAATATAATATAAAAAGTGATGTATTTTTTTTTATATTAACTAGTATTAAAAACTGCTCTGATAAATTATTTATCAGTAATAAAATGTTTTTTATTTTAGAACTCTACCGAAACTGTCTCGCGCAATATGTCAGAAGATACTCTATCATTATATTAAATCAATGTGTCATTATATTAAATCATTATGTTAAAATAATTAAACAAAATCCATCCAAGTGCCTCTTGTCTCATAATAATATCTAATAATAATAATAGTAACATTTAGTATCAAATAATAATATTTAATATCAAAACATAACTTTAGAAAACCACCCAATGTCCTCTTTTATCGGTTTAAAAAGCCAATCAATCAAATTCATTACATCCCACCATTATATCAGAAATCAACCCAATGCCATTACATCTCACATTGAAAGTCATTACATATCATTATATCAAATCACATCATCATAAATCCATATACTGCCCACTTTCCGTCTCTTGTCAAAAGCCAGGGTAACGCGAATCGTTATATCAGCTCATAGCACCAGAATCACACGCCCCCTCCCGCAACATCCTTCACCTCCCCAAACCCCTACACAACCAGTCCCGTCCCCGCTTTTCTCACACCCCACCCCCACGCCACCAGTTCCATCCCCCCGCTCCCCTCGCCTCGTAAAAGGGAAATGGCAGATTGTCAGAATGGGGCCAAGAAAGTATTTAAGCAACGATTGTTCTTGGAGGAGGAGGAGAAGGAGGAGGAGGAGAGGGAAGGGGGAGGGGGTGGTCACAAAGGAGTTTCTTCAGAGCTTAGCAATTATCGAATACCCATAACAAGTTGAGCCTCGCAGGGCTGAGCAAAAGTTTTGTACTGTCCGCTGGGCGTGTTTTTTTTTTTTGCAGCATGTTATTTGTTTATTTACTCATTTTTTTATTCATTTATTTGTTTATTTATCCGTCGTGAATGTTTTATATGGCTTTGTAATACCAGATGTCTGTGTATAATATATATATATATTTACATTATATGCATATATATGTATATATATTATATAATTAAATATATACATTTACACATATATATATATGTATATATACATAATATACATATATATAGTATATATATACATATAAATATATAAATATATATAATATATATACACACACACACACACACACACACACATATATATATATATATATATATATATATATATATATATATATATATATATATATATATATATATATATATATATATACATATACATACATACATACATACATACATACATACATACAAACATACCTTTACAAATAAAAACGCCCACAAACTCATCTAGTATTTCACCTAGCACTCCCGATTTCGTAACCGCTTGAAAAGCCCATCCCGAAACTGCATTTGCTTTTGGAAATGTAAAGAAGTTCGGGCTAAATTAACTTTAACTGGGGCATTACAGCGCGGGAGGCTGACTGTAATTGGCGCTGTAGTGACACCGAAAGCCCGTTCACTACAGAAGTTTTGTACCCGGGGGAATTATGCGCTTGTTGACTCCTGCTCTTCTTGTTGTTGTTTTGTTTTCGTCAAGGACGCCTGCGTTTGGTTGTTTATGCTGTTGTTGTTGTTGTTGTTGTTGGCTGTCCGTGTCATTAATTTGTAGGAGGTTGGAGAGGTGTTGATGTTATTATTATCATTATTTTTATTATTACTGCTGGAGAAACAAGTCCACAGTTACGTAAGGGTACATATACTTAAAAATAAATATTATTATTATTATTATTATTATTATTACTACTGGAGAAACAAATTCACAGTTATATACGGGTGCATATATTTAAAAACAAATATTATTATTATTATTATTATTATTATTATTATTATTATTATTATTATTATGTTGGAGAAACAGATCCACGGTTATGTATGGGTACATATATTTAAAAATAATAATAATAATAATAATAATAATAATAATAATAATAATAATAATAATTATTATTATTATTATTATTATTATTATCATTATTATTATTACTGGAGAAACAAATCCACAGTTATGTATGGCTATATATAATTAAAAATAAATCTCGACAGATGGCTTCCGGGAATCTGTTCAAAGACGTTAAAGATCTATTATTATATTATTACTGGAGAAACAAATCCACAGTTACGTATGGGTACACGCATTTAAAAATAAATCTCTACAGAGAGCTTCTGGGAATCTGTTCATAGACGTTGAAGATCTATTATTATTATTATTATTATTATTATTATTATTATTATTATTATTATTATTATTATTATTATTATTATTATTATATTGGAGAAACAAATCCAGTTATGAATGGGAACATATATTTAAAAATGTCTCTACAGAGAGCTTTCGGGAATCTGTTTGATTCCCCTTTTCTATTATTATTATTATTATTATTATTATTATTATTATTATTATTATTATTATTATTATTATTATTCACAAAAATCTCATAATAGCATGAGTCACTAAAATTGTGAGGAAATTTACATTGGTGTAGGTGTGTGAATGTTTATTAAAAATATGTATAAAAAACGAGAGCTTCCGAGAACCTGCTCAATTCTCCTTCTCAATTTATATATTTAATATCAATCTACAAGTAATTCAATACGGATTTTTTCCCCATTATTATTATTATTATTATTATTATTATTAGTGAGAATTTGCATGAATTTTAAAGCATATGTTTTTGAATGAAACTCATAAACATATTTCACTGCTAACAAAGTCTACACCATTATTATTATTATTATAATTATGAAGATGATGATGATGATGATGATTATTATTATAGATGCTGTCTCTATTAACTTGCAAGAATTTTAAAGTATATATTTTTGCGTGAAAATCAAAAACACATTTCACTGCTAACAAAGCCTACACTATTATTATTATTATTATTATTATTATTATTATTATTATTATTATTATTATTATAGATGCTGTCTCTATTGACTTGCAAGAATTTTTAAGTATATATTTTTGCGTGAAAATTAAGAACACATTTCACTGCTAACAAAGCCTACACCATTATTATTATTATTATTATTATTATTATTATTATTATTATTATTATAGATGCTGTCTCTATTAACTTGCAAAGAATTTTAAAGTATATATTTTTGCGTGAAAATCAAAAACACATATCACTGCTAACAAAGCCTACACCATTATTATTATTATATTATTATTATTATTATTATTATTATTATTATTATTATTATTATTATTATTATTATTATTATTATTATTATTATTATTATTATTATTATTATTATAGGTGCTGTGTTTATCAATTTGCAAGAATCTGCATGAAACTCTTAAATGCATTTTAATGCTAACTAAACACAGACAAAGAATTACAACTGAAATAACAATAACATTGAGTAGTAGAGAGAACACGAGGAAATAACATATTAGCTACGGAAGGGAGGAGGAACGGGGAAGTGTTGGAAGAAGTTATAAACGACTAGGGAGGGCAGGGAGGGAAGGTACAACTAGGGAGTTTTGAGAAAGTTGGTATCTAACTAAGGAAACCAAATTATGGGGGAGGGGATGACTATGGGAGGGGAATGGGAGAGGCGTTGAAGTAAGATTGGCGTCGAGCTGAGGAAGTCAGTTTTCTTAATATATATATATATATATATATATATATATATATATATATATATATATATATATATATATATATATATATATATATATAGAGAGAGAGAGAGAGAGAGAGAGAGAGAGAGAGAGAGAGAGAGAGAGGTATATATTATAAAGTATATGTTCTGGACGAGGGGGGGGGGGGGGGGAAGAAGAGGTGTTTGAGGAGTAGGGAGGAAGATTTCATGTGGCACAAAAAAAAAAAAAAAAAAAAAAACCATTCCTCTATCAAGACCTTCCTCCCCTCCCCTCCCGCCTCCTTTCCCTCCTGACGTAGCTGCTGAAGATGCCTACGTCAGCAGAACAAAACAATACATCTCGAGTCAACAGCAACGAGTCGCGTAAATGATGTTTATGTCTGATTATTTCTCTCTCTCTCTCTCTCTCTCTCTATATATATATATATATATATATATATATATATATATATATATATATATATATATATATATATATATGTATACATATATATATATATATACATCTTATATATATATATATATATATATATATATATATATATATATATATATATATATATTATATTTTTGGAAATTTCTTCTCTACCTGTCTTATAAATTTCTTGGAATTTTTATAAGTTATCTATTATAGCATATATATATGTACGAGTCTCTCTCTCTCTCTCTCTCTCTCTCTCTCTCTCTCTCTCTCTCTCTCTCTCATTACATTTTTGGACAATTTTTCTCGACCCCGCTTAATCATTCTTAGAATTTTTTTTATAAGGTATTGCTACTTAATGCGTGAAAACCCTTGAGTAATGGCTAATAAGAGCATATATGTACGAGTCTCTCTCTCTCTCTCTCTCGATAAATTTATTACCTCGTTTCATTCCACAAGAACTGCTCACCCTGCGTAATTTCCATTATCACATGTGTGTTGGTCTCTCTCTCTCTCTCTCTAGAGATAATATTATTAACTCTTTTTATTCCACAAGAACTGCTCACCCTGCGTAATATCCACTGTCCATATATGTAGGTCTCTCTCTCTCTCTCTCTCTCTCTCTCTCTCTCTCTCTCTCTAGATACAGACCTATTATAGCTTACTCTATTTTCTCTACTCGAGCACCATCACAATCTACATCTACAACTACTACCGTTTCTGTTCATTATTTCGATGTCACACTAACCTTCACACATCCTACGCCTGTTGAGTTAATCGATAAATCAATCATGGTTTGCCATTCGCCCGCTTAATTGGCTTTGATGACTTTCAAATTCAGCCCTCCACCCCCAACCCTCTCTCTCTCTCTCTCTCTCTCTTCTCTCTCTCTCTCTATATATATATATATATATATATATATATATACTGTATATATATATATATTATATGTATACATATATATATATATATATATATATATATATATATATATATATACATATACAGTACATATACATACGTATCCATTCCACAAGTTTGTATTTCAGGCCTGGTACGATCTACGCTCCTCATGAAAACATTGTGCCTCTCTCTCTCTTTCTCTCTCTCTCTCTCTCTCTCTCTCTCTCTCTCTCTCTCTCTCTCTCTCTCTATATATATATATATATATATATATATATATATATATATATATATATATATATATATATAAATTTTAATGCATATATATATATATATATATATATATATATATATATATAAATATATATATACAAATATATATGTATTATATATATAGATATATATACATGTGTATAATATATACAGATATATATATATATATATATATATATATATATATATATATATATATATATATATATATGAATTATAGGCCGTTATTCGACTGTAGGGCTCCGACACGCGACAAGGATTTAACTTCTTATAAGAATTATCTTGTCATGTAATGTGTAACAGTATCTCTTTCTTAAAGCACAATTTTAACTTATCGCTAAAAAAAAAAACTGAAATATTAAGGATTGAGAACGCAATGACAAAAGCTTGACAATAAACGTGAACAGGCTAAAGAAACCACAAGTAAAAGCTTATGTTGTTGAAGCCATCAGCTTTAGACGTTCATTAAATGTTATTAAAAATAACAGCTTCATATCTTTTTAATGGGTTGTAAGCAATAGCACTGGATAATTGAACAAAGCGTAAAGCCTTTTTTTTTTTAACATCAACAGCGATAATAAAACACACGTTAAGCTTATTTTTACCTCTATATTAACCTCTTTCAGCTTAGCGAGTTGAAGAAAGGTATTAAGTAACAAGAGACCCTATATAAAAACATACACACACACTAACAAGCAAGGCTTATTTAACCTGCCAACTTAACGCCTTAACATAATGTTAAACAGAACCGCTTAGGCCTGATATAAAAAAATTAAGCTTATAACACCTGCCTATTCTTAGGCGTTAATGACAGCTTTCAAACAACGACACAGACGGAATAAAAACGCGTCAAAGCTTAACAAATCTGTAAGCTTCAAGCCTTAACAGGTTTTAATGATAAAATGTAAAGGTTATCTCTTTAATTATTATTATTATTATTATTATTATTATTATTCAGAAGTTGAACCCTATTTAATATGAGGAACAAGCCCACCACAGGGGCCACTGACTTGAAATTCAAGCTTCCAAAGAATATAGTGTCCATTTGTTATTATTATTATTATTATTATTATTATTATTATTATTATTATTATTATTATTATTATTATTATTATTCAGAAGATGAACCCCATTCAAATGGAACAAGCACACCACAGGGGCCACTGACTTGAAATTCAAGCTTCCAAAGAATATAGTGTTCGTTTGTTATTATTATTATTATTATTATTATTATTATTATTATTATTATTATTATTATTATTATTCAGAAGATGAACCCCATTCAAATGGAACAAGCACACCTAGGGGCCACTGACTTCAAGCTTCCAAAGAATATGGCGTTCACAGGCAAAGAAGTAACAGAAAGAAGAGATCACTTATTAAAAAGAAGAAAACAAATAAATACCAAATTAACAAATCAACAAAAAACAAAATTTCAGTAAATGATTAAAATATAAGAACTGTATCAGAGTGCTTTCCAAATTTTCAAAACGAAACGGCAACAAAAGATAGCTTCACGACATTTAGAAGAACTGCGCAAGGAATGGAAAACGGCTGAACTTAAAATAGAAACTAAATATAGTCAGTCTCCCGTGCATTACCTAATGAATGCTCTGGCTACCTAATGTTACATTCGTATGTCGAGCACTCGCTTCAGGGAGGCATAGTTGGGATTGAATTCCTAATCATCTCTCTCTCTCTCTCTCTTTCGCAAATGTTGACGGAGACACTTCTGCTTCTGTTAAAAAATCATGCAACGGGGTTACAAGAAGAAGACTGTTTACAAGTTCAAGGAGATGGACAGCACGGATCTTATTGATAAACATTACATATATAGATTCATAAACGAAAAATATTAATTCATTAAATGTATATATACAGTATATATACACCGATAAAAAATTATTTACTTATATATATATATATATATATATATATATATATATATATATATATATATATATATATATATATACATATATACATATACTCGTATATACATACATACACACACTTTGTCATGCAATCCGTTAACCGCTTTTCCTAATCTTATTTATCTTACTTCCCCAATAGATTTTCCGACCTCTCTCTCTCTCTCTCTCTCTCTCTCTCTCTCTCTCTCTCTCTCTCTCTCTCTCTCTCTCTCTCCGAAGAGGATCGTTTCTTTTCCGAATGAATAATTTCTCCCGTTTTAATCTAAAGTTATAATAACTCCCAAGTTTCGGGACAAATCTTAAGAATTGCTGGGCCGAATAATTACACAGTTGCTTCCTCCTGGGAGACCTTCCCATAGTTTCACTCTGACCTTTGTGATCCTTCGTTCATAAGGGTCAGGATTCCTTAACGCTCGTAGATCACTTTTTTTTTTTATTTAATATTCTGAAAGATTTTTTTTTTTTACAATCATTTCTCCGCGCCATAACGATGACCTTTTGTTTTAAATGTTCAGATTTATGGATCGCTTTCTCTCTCTCTCTCTCTCTCTCTCTCTCTCTTTCTTTCCCTCGGATCGCTTTCTCTGTCTGTTTGTCTGTCTCTCTTTTTGTCATTTCTCTCTCTCTCTCTCTCTCTCTCTCTCTCCAAACTTTAACGAAGTTTACTGTTTACTTTTATGATTTGCATTGTACATTACATGTAAATAATCTCTCTCTCTCTCTCTCAAACTTTACCTACTTTCCAAACTTTACTGAAGTTTATTATCTACTTTATCGCTCTCTTTATTATCTCTTTTATCTCTCTCTCTCTCTCTCTCTCCGCCATGAAAAGAAAAAATGAAACTAAAAAAATGGAATTGCAGAAATGCTCGTTACCCGGAAAAAAAAGCAAAACTAAAAATATAAAAAAACGATAAAACCAAAACTGAACGAAGGAAAACTGTGGGTAAATGATCCATATACTAAATATATATATATATATATATATATATATATATATATATATATATATATATATATATATATATATATATATATATATATATATATATATATATATATATATATATATATATATATATTCCTCCTCCTCGTCTGTCTGTCTGTCTAGATGTGTCTGTGTCCAGGAAGCTACCACCACTGTGCTTATATTTAGCTACTCGGTGGTAAAAAAAAAAAAGTTAAAAAAAGTTAAAAAAAAAAAGTAGAAAGGGAAAAATGGGAAACCTGGTAATATTTTTGCGCGGATAATTTCAATATAGGATATTCGCCTGGCTTTTGATGTTCATTAACTGGGAATTTTTACGGGTGGGAATTGGAGTTAAAAAAAAAAAAAAAAAAAAAAAAAAGAAATATAATGGTTATTTGCTTCTTACTATTTGCGTTTTGAATTATAGCGTTGGTAGTCTCTCTCTCTCTCTCTCTCTCTCTCTCTCTCTCTCTCTCTCTCTCTCTCTCTCTCTCTCTCTCCTTCGAACTGTATTTACATTTATCATTAACATTTCGCATCACAGGGTAAATAATCTCTCTCTCTCTGTCCTCCGAACTTTATTTACATTTATCTTAGTATTTCACATCACAGGGTCAATAAGCTCGCTCTCTCTCTCTCTCTCTCCTTCGAGCGATATTTTTTATTAATCATTTACATTTTGCATTTCAGTGTAAGTAAGTAATCTCTCTCTCTCTCTCTCTCTCTCTCTCTCTCTCTCTCTCTCTCTCTCTCTCTCTCTCTCTCTCTCTTAATACTTATTTCCATTTCACTGTATTATTTTCCTCTCTCTCTCTCTCTCTCTCTCTCTCTCTCTCTCTCTCTCTCTCTCTCTCTCTCTCTCAAGCATTATTTTCCTTTTATTATTTGCATATCATATTACAGAATAGACAATCTCTCTCTCTCTCTCTCTCTGGATTTGAAGAGCAGTTCCAGGGAATGGAACAGGACTGCACTCTCTCTCTCACAAAATACAAATCGAAACGTATGAGAGAGAGAGAGAGAGAGAGAGAGAGAGAGTTTATTATTTAGATATTAGAGAAGAGAGAATCTTTCTCTCTTTCAATGACTCTTTAAAGTACATTCTGTTCTCTCTGATTTAATATTGTTTGCCATCAGGTTTGTGAACAGAGAGAGAGAGAGAAAGAAAATACAAATCGAAACGAGAGAGAGAGAGAGAGAGAGAGAGAGAGAGAATCCCAAGTAGAAGGGGGAAACGAATGACAGCAATAGAGGAAGACTGAATGACAGGAAAGCAATTTGTGTCACTGATGGCGGAGGCAAAAAAAAAAAAAAAAAAAAACGAAGAGAGAGAGAGAGAGAGAGAGAGAGAGAGAGAGAGAGAGAGAGAGAGAGAGAGAGAGCCAGCCCTCGTCATTCAGAAGCCGAGGTAACTTGATACCGGAGATCCTTTTATATATAACAAGGGATTAGTTTTCCGCTGTGTCCCTCCTCTAAAAATGAAGAGGGAATTCAATAGCAACACGGAATGTAATGTAATCCGACTTAAGGGTATCATCCTGTTATTGATTACACTACACTCTCTCTCTCTCTCTCTCTCTCTCTCTCTCTCTCTCTGAAGCCCTCGCGTCCGTGGAACCCGCGTTCGATCAACGACGCGGGCGAGGACAGCAACGGTATGGTCGCCGAGTGGCTTAAGGAATCGGGTCCGATGACCCTGTTGATCTCATTTAGGCAGTCAGATACCTGGTTGAGAGAGAGAGAGAGAGAGAGAGAGAGAGAGAGAGAGAGACTCGATGAGGTAATCCTCAACTCACCAGAGGGAAACCGTTAAGTAGATATTTGTATATTCTAAAGCACAGTGTCTATCAATCTCATTTTCTGTCTTCGTCACGTGACCTTTCAAATTCTGAGAGAGAGAGAGAGAGAGAGAGAGAGAGAGAGAGAGAGAGAGAGAGAGAGAGAGAGAGAGACGCAAGGACAAATAACATTTACTTATTTCAATTTACATTTCAACTTCCCGAAGGCAATCTATCAGCAAGAGGCCACATTTGAACCAATGCCCAAAAGCAACAACAGTCTGTCGAATCACTTAAGTAAATCACCTTGAGGCAGACAACCGGTCAACACGATTCGCAAGGCGATGCTCTCACGTACAGCGATTGTACTAAATTTAGTGATGACCAGTCGGCGAATGCGACTCGTTTCATTCGCTGACCGGACAAGAATCTAAAACTTCGGCAGAACAGTGCAATCGCTCAGTGCCATACATGGAGTTTTGTCAATAGTGATTTGAGTGGAATCTGTCACCAGTGACAAATATTTTTGGAAAAAATTATACTTCTGTGGAATATACATGGAGATGAAATCAACAGGTGATGTTGTGTATTCTGTATGAAATGAATGACTATGAATAACTATATTTCTGATGAAGAAAGGGGGTTAACATTTTGAAGCTCGACAGTTACTTCAGTATAAACTTCAAAATTTCAATCGCTGGAATAAATGCTTAAATTTATATATTAATTATATTAATTTTCATATTTTTCTCATAACACACAACCTACACTGCAAATTATATCTTTAAATTCTGAGAATATAATTATTCTGATTTACTTTTATATATATGCTGTGATTAAATTTACAGTTTCATCAATGTATGGCATGATGTACACTGAAAGTAAATAATTTCAAGAAATGTCTGAAAATGAAATAAAAAAATTTTAACATTGCTTTTTGTAACCTTTTCAAAACCCCTCATGTTCCTATACGGGTTGGGAATCCCTACACTTAATCTATGGAGGACTGGACTTTCATTCCAGGATTCCTGCTGGAATCCATACCTCCACTCCTTAAAAAAAAAAAAAAAACAATCTTCGTCAAAGGACTACCCAGAGTTCGAATCTACTTTTGTGCTGCAAGATTTAGGTCTCTTTAAGACAAAGGTCTTCTCCGACTGAAATGCCACGTAAATCAGGAGGCCATGAGTCAATAAACATTAATATTTGTGTTATATTGTGTATGAAAGATGCCATTTGGCACTCGCTTTCTTTTTTATTCCTTACCATTTTCAAGCATCGCCCAAGTGCCAGATCTATGGCTCCCGTTGTCTGTCGTGCCATCTTCGGGCCTGGGCCATATAAGGGCCATTGGGTAGACCTTTCCATGAGCCTCAGACCCAAAAAAGATACAAAGCGATCCAAAGGCAATCTATTAACTATCCAAAGGCAATCTATTAACTAAGACAATTACCGCCTTCTATTGCCATAAGAGCGAACTAACGAATCCCTTTGATACAGCGGTTCCTACACGCTCCTATAAACTCCTGTGTGTTCCTATATGCTCTGATATGTTCCTATATGCTCCTATGCGTTTCTATATGCTCCTGCATGTTCCTATTTGCTCCTGTATGTTACTATATGCTCCTGTATTCTCCTATATGTTCTTATGTGATCCTTTTATGTTCCTATGTGCTCCTATATGCTCTTACAAGCTCCTGTATGTTTCTATATGCTCCTATATGTTCTTATATGCCCCTATGTACTCCTATATGTTTCTATCTGATCCTATATGGTACTATATGCCCCTATATTTTCCTATATGTTCCTATATTTTCCTATATGCTCCTATATGTTCCTACATACTCCTGTATGATACCATACGCCCCTATGCGTTCCTACATATTCCTATATGCTCCTATATGTTCCTACACGTTCCTATACGCTCTGATATGTTCCTATAAGCTCCTATATGTTCCTATACGCTCTGATATGTTCCTACAAGCTCCAATATGTTCCTATATGTTCCTATTTGCTCCTGTATGTTGCTATATGCTCCTGTATTCTCCTATATGTTCTTATATGATCCTATATGCTCCTATATGTTCCTATATTCTCCTATATGTTCTTGTATGACCCTATACGCTTCTATATGTTCCTATATACTCCTATACGCTCCTGTATGTTCCAATAT
>NC_089741.1:27671973-27694473 GCF_040412425.1 Macrobrachium rosenbergii
AATATTCCTGGGAAAGAAAGGAATAAACAGTTTCTTCTCCCGAAGAGGGAAATAAGATCAGGAAATTATTCTCTGGGTCAGAGAGGGTTCTTTTAGCTTGTCTTATCTGCTTGACTGACATGGGTTTCCTATATGCACGCATGTACAAACACAGAGGTGAAACAGCTTATCCCAACCTGTCATCCCACATATCTCTTAAATGACACTTTAAGTGTCTAAAGAAACAAACTTTCGATACCCTTGCCCTGGTCCTGGTCAACAAATACTTTCTAGGCCTGTCACCTCATCTCCCTATTGGCTGACAACTTGGTGCTTTTGGACTTCCTTTCGAAATGAAGAGGAATTACTCTGGTTAAACACCTGACAGCTGTGTAAACTTCACCAGTACCCTGACTGGACACCTCAGTCCACAAGAGCCAGCTGTACAAACATAATCCCAACAGCAAAATGTATTTTAGTCCTAAAATCACACAGTCAAAGCAATCCTTGTAAGATCTGACACTTAGCGTCTCCAACAAACACTATTGCCACAGTTATCACAGACAATACATGACAAACACAAGAGAAAATATATAAACACTGCATAAAAACATACATACTACAAAATCACCTCGTTATATTTCACAACACATGAGAAATCTTAAAGAAAATATATCAAAATTATATAAAACACATTAAATTTGCAGAAAACATACGTACTACAAGGCTATATCATTAGAATATATATACACTGTATATATATATTTTCGCAGTCATCTTAAACCCACACCGTTTCAAAAATAATTTTCTTGATTTTCGAGTCCTAACATAAAATATTAAAATATAATGCAGAGGGACATATAAATCATGAAAACAAAACTTTACAAATAATATACATACATACATGCATAAAATATACTTTATATATATATATATATATATTACTCACAATAAAATTCACCAGCTCCTTAATGAAAAGACACCAAGATATCTCTCATAAGTTCTTTTGAGTCCCCGTCTCTCGCGATCTATTTCTATCCCTGAATAGATTCTATACAACTCTTATTTTTCCTTCTATTTTTCCCAATCGTTCTATTACCACTCTGTCCCTGGGAAGTTTCATAAGCAGGTTTCCACGCGCATGCGCCTGAATATTGCCTACGCGTGACTAGTCTATTCTTGGAATCTATTCGAGGTTATAGATAGGAATATTTTTTTTTATACCAAAAAAAGCTGAAAATTACAGACGTATTTATGACGAACAAGGTGGGTGAGATTTAAAATAATTTTGTTCTGTCACCGCAGAATGATAATAGTAATAATAGTCTTATCGGAGATTCACTTAATTCCATTCATTACTCTTTGAAATCCATTACGCACTCAGCCACCGGATAATAATAATAATAATAATAATAATAATAATAATAATAATAATAATAATAATCATCATCATCATCATAATCATCATCATCATCTTATCTAAGACTGATTGAATTACATTTATTATTTTGTGGGATCTATTAAGCACTACGTAACCACAAAATAATAATAATAATAATAATAATAATAATAATAATAATAATAATAATAATAATAATAATAATAATAATTTCGTCTAAGATTCACTGAATTCTAATCATTATAATGTGAAATCTATTAGGCACCATGTAACAACAACAACATAGCAATAATAATAATAATAATAATAATAATAATAATAATAATAATAATAATAATAATAATAATCTCTTTTCAATTTCAGTAAATTCCATTCTTCACTTTTGGAAATCTATTAAGGCTTAACGAATACGCACATTACTGCTTCAATATAATTTCTCATTCAGAAACGCACAAGGTTCTAGACTAGGGAAAAATATAATTAATTTTTGGGGAAAAATTCCCGCAGGGGAAATATTACTAGAGAAATAGTGTAATTCATTTTGAGGAGAAATCATCGCATTGAAATATTCCTAAGGAAAAATATCATTTATTTTCGGGGAAAAATCCCCGCAGGGGAAATATTACTAGGGGAAAATATAATTTATTTGTGAGAAAAATCCCCGCATGGAAAATATTACTAAGGAAATAATATAATTTGTTTGCTGGGAAAAATCCCGGCAGGAGAAATATTACTAGAAAAATATAATTTATTTGCGGGGAAAAATCTCCGCAAGGGAAATATTACTAGGGGAAAAATATAATTTACTTTCATGGAAAAATCCCCACAGGGGACTTATTACTAGGGAAAAATACAATTTGTTTTCGGGAAAAAATCCGCGCATGGGGAATATTACTAGGAAAAAATAACATTTATTTGCGGGGAAAAATCCCTAATGGGAAATATTACTAGGGGAAAATACAATTTATTTTTGGGAAAAATAATGGAAATATTCCTAGGAAAAATATAATTTATTTTCTGGGAAAAATCCCCGCAGGAGAAATATTAGTAGGGAAAAATATGATTTATTTTTGGGAAAAATCCCCACAGGGAAAATATTACTAAGGAGAAATATAATTTATTTTCGTGAAAGTCCCCGCAGGGGAAATGTTACTAGACAAAAATATAACTTATTTTCGCGGAAAAATCCTCACAGGAGAAACATTACTATGGAAATAACATAATTTATTTTCGGGGAAAAATCCCCCCAAGGAAATATTCCTAGGAAAAAATGTAATTTATTTTCGAAGAAAAATCCCCGCAGGTTAATATTACTAGGGAAAAATATAATTTATTTTTGGCAAAAATCCCTGCAGGGAAAATATTACTAGGGAAAAATATAATGTATTTTTGTGAAAAATCCCCGCAGGGGAAATATTACTTGGGAAATATAATTTATTTGCGGGAAGAATCCTCGATGCGAAATATTACTAGGGGAAAATATAATTTGTTCTGGGGAAAATCCCCGCAGGGAAATATTACTAGGGAAATACCACTACTATTGCTGCTAAGAGTCCTGTTCTCATTGCTCGGGGAAACTTTTTTGGGGGCGAAAGGAATTTAAGAGCAATTTGGTCTATTGTCGTACATTTCTAGAGGGGAATTTACAATGTCAGATTAATGGTTTTAACAAGCGATATTGAGAGGATAAATCAGGCGCGAGTTACTGAGATTCAGTGGTGTAATATCAGGCTATTCTTTGTTGATTAAGGAAACAGCTCGCTTGTGTAGGTCCTTCTTTGAGGGGGAATGGGAGGAATCGCTCAAAACGCGCTCGCGTGAAACACAAACACACATACACACACAATGATAACCACAAAGTATCCACACAACTTTATATATATATATATATATATATATATATATATATATATATATATATATATATATATATATATATATATATATATATATATATATATATATTACTAGTATTAGGCGTCAGTAAATCGAGAACCCGTTCTTATTGAAGCCTAATACGAGTATTATAAACATACAATGATAATAATGGTAATATACTCTGAGAATGGAAATATTCTATAAACGGAAACACGGCGCTGAATCATATTTGATAAAATAACCTTCAAGAAAAATAAGATTCTTTATTTCTTCTCCTGCCTTTCTGTGTCTTGAAAACAGAGGACGTGTTATACTTTATTACAATTTCCAATTCCCATATCCTTTCTCGGGTATCTCGGTGTTCGAAATCTGGTTCCGAAAAAGAAAAATGTAGGGCACAAATTAAAAGCCGGAATTTGGGCCCAGTCCTTACACTTCGTCCCGGCGAACATTTTGAAGCAACACAAGAATGTGTAGCCTTTAAATGTACTTCCACTCAAGAGTCCGTTCTCCAGTCTCACTGTCCAGCCTCTCTAACTCCCTCTTTTCACTGTCTGAAGCGCTGAATGGCCGCCTAAATTTCACAAATCAACAATCAATGATTGACGCGTATTTGCGTCACGAAAGTTATATATCAACAATCAATGATTGACGCGTATTAACGTCGGGAAAGTTATAAAACAATTAATGGTTGACGCGTACATTTGCGTCAGTAAGTTATAAATCAACATTTAGTGATTGACGCGTATTTGCGTCAGAAAAGTTGTAAATCACAACCAATGACTGATGCGTATTTGTGACAGAAAAGTTATAAATCAACAACCAATGATTGACCCGTATTTGCGTCAGGAGAGTTATAAATCAGCAATCAAAGACTGACGCGTATTTGCGTCATAAAAGTTATAAATCAACAATCAATGATTGACGCCTATTTGCGTCATAAAAGTTATAAATCAACAATCAATGATTGACACGTATTTGCGTCAGAAAAGTTAGAAATCAATAATCAATGACTGACGCGTATTTGTTGAGTCAGAAAACTTATAAATCAACAATCAGTGATCGACGCGCATTGCGCCAGAAAAATTATAAATCAACAATCAATGATTGACGCGTACTTGCGTCAGGAAAGTTACAAATCAACAGTCAATGACGGACGCGTATTTGCGTCAGAAAAGTTACCAGTCTACGACCAACCCTTAAAGATGTACCTGACTTCCTAAGTAAATTTTTATAGTGAAAGACCCTTTCGCGGTATGGCTGACTGTGCCTTGGCGGAGGTTTGCAGTCTCCCGAACCCTGGCGTTCATTAATTAATTCGCCCAGGGAAATATTCCTGTTAATATTTTAATAATAAAATTCCCGGCAGCATGTTGGTTACGCCCGTAATGGCCGATTCGGCAGCGGCAATAACTCTGTCAGATGAAATGGCCTATTTATTTATTCATAAGCCAAAATAATACATAACAATAAAAATACCTGCCTTACTGTCTTATAGATTTAGAGGACGGTTGGCGGTGGTGTGAAATAATAATAATAATAATAATAATAATAATAATAATAATAATAATAATAATAATGGTTTATGATGATGTTAAAATATCGGAACAATAGAGATAATAGCATAATGACTTACAGTAATGTCAAAAAATTGAAAAAAAAAAACAATAAAAATAATAATAATAATAATAATGAAGACCGGTTATGGTAATGCTGACATATTGGAAAAAAAGAATGGTAATAAGATTCATAACAATATTAATGATAATATGTAAGCAAATTACAGCACGAAAAACAAATCATTTAGCAACGTATGGCGCATATAATGTAAATGGAGTAACTTGAATACTGACCTCTCTCGGGTCTCACTGTGACCCACTGTTCATCTCAACACGCCATGTGACAAGTTTGACTGACGGTTTACTTATTTATTTAGAAACTAAAGTAACAAAAAAAAAAAAAAAAAAAAAAAAAAGTAAAAAATGCCCCAAGGTTTCTTCGGCGCAATCGAGGTTTCCGTACAGAGCATAATCAAGGCTACCGAAAATAGATCTATCTTTAGGTGGTCTCGGTATAATGCTGTATGAGCCGCGGCCCATGAAATTCTCAACCGGCCGTGGCGGCCTGCGTTGTTGCGTTATCAGAAGCACGATTAAGGCTAACTTTAACCTTAAATAAAATGAAAACTACTGAGGCTAGAGGGCTGCAATTTGGCACGGTTGATGATTAGAGGGTGGATGATCAACATACCAATTTGCAGCCCTCTAGCCTCAGTAGTTTTTAAGATCTGAGGGCGGACAGAAAAAAGTACGGACGGACAGACAAAGCCGGCACAATAGTTTTCTTTTCAGAAAACTAAAAACTATATATCTTTTAAATAGGTCGAGGAACAGTGCTTGAAAATCTCGTAGCCCTCCACACCCCTTCTCTCTCTCTCCGTTTAATACCTTTCGTCAACCCAGAATTCGAAACAGTATGACCTCTAGATTTGAAACAACTGTTAATGTGGATTCTGGTTTTTTTTGTGCACATATTATTATGGATTCTGTTTTTTTGTGCATATATTAATTATATCATGGATTCTGTTTTTCTGTGCATTTACTATAATGGGTGCTGTTATTTTGTGCATATATTGTTATGGATTCTGATTTTTTTGAGCATATATCATTATGAATTATGTTTTTTAGCATATACTATTATAGATTCTGCTTTTAGTGCATATATTATTATGGATTATTCTGTTCTTTTCGTCCATATATTACTAAGGATTCTGTTTCTTTTGTGCATATATTATTACGGATTCTGTTTTTTGTGCATATATTATTACAGATTATGTCTCTTTTGTGCATATATTGTTATGGATATTTTTTTGGCTTATGTTTTTATGGATTATGCGATTTGTGCATATATTGCTATGGATTCTGTTTTTTGTGCATATATTGTTATTTAATTCTTATTTTTTTTTTTGGTGCACATGTTTTTATGGAGTCTGTTTTCAGTGCATATTCCTCTGAAGACCCAAACCCAGTAATTGACTGGAAGACAGCTTTCTGGAAATCTACATAACCTTGACACTGAAGACCCTCCCAGTTACTGGATTTAAATCAAGCATGATTGACAAGCCAGGAGGGGTCTGATGCCTTCGAAAATCGTTTACTTCGGAGCCAAAAGCGACTGGAATAGGAGTTCAGTGACTGAAATGCATTAATTCAGGCTGAAATATGATGCTGAAGCCATTACTGGTGGCATTTTCTCCTTGTAAACAACAACAGCAAGCGTGGGACGCTCTGGTGCCATCGGCAACTTTTTTACATTGAGAACCGAGAATGTGTGGAGTTGGTGGCCCGTTGCTTCAACATCTATTATTTATTTGATATCTATTATTTATCTAAAATCTGATATTTTTATTTTTATTTGATTATTTATTGTGTGGAGTGGGTAACCAGTGGCTTCAACATCCATTATTCATCTAAAGCCTCATATTTTTCTTTTTAATATTTTACAAGTTGCATCCAGGCCCCCGAACACATATTATAATTATTTTTTATGATAAAACAAGACCAAAGAAAAATGTTCTTATGCTGAAAACACTGATGTAAAAGAGGAGAAATGGGAGTTAAAATGGGAGTTAAAACCGACTCACTGATTGAGAATTATCTGGCGTCACATGGAAGCGAAAACTTCGAGCGCATAATAAATGAATGGATCTTGCAATGAAAACGGTTCGAGTTATGTCAATAATCTTTTTCAACCTCATTTTATCTTTAATAAAATCCTGGTTTGAAATAAATAGCAAGGCATCGCGCTCCACAAGCATGTGACGCCAGATAATTCTCAATCAATGCCACCGTGGAGGGTAACCAGCTGTCTTTCAGATAACCAATGTTTATGAATTTCATTGAAGAATATTTACAGGTTTTGATCGAAAAGTAGTGAAAAAACATTCAGCAACATATGCCCCATAACATTTCCATCTCACAGTGATCAATAGCTTACTAGACAAAATACCTGCACACAAACACACGCACACACACAAACACACGCACACACACACACACACACACATATATATATATATATATATATATATATATATATATATATATATATATATATATATATATATATATATATATATATATAAACTCAACGAATAAATAAAACGGAACGAACCACAATCACGAGGAAAAGCAGCACGACACAAAAGCAGCCCATAAAAGCAGTTCTATAATGCGGTAAAATCACCCGCTCGTCTCCCATCTCGAACAGCCATTTGCTGCTCCATTGATTGAATTTATAGGATAAACACCGGGTTTTATTTCTGTTTTTTTTCCTCTTGTTTTTGTTTTGTTCCAGTCAATAGAAAGGGGCCATTACCCTTATGCATTTCAAGCGTACTGGAAGGGCAGGGCATTACAAATTTAACGTATGTTTTTTTTTTTTCTATATTATGTCATGTCGTTTTACGTATTATGTCAGGTTACCTTACATGTTTTTTTTGCGACATGTTACTGAACATTCGGTTTTTTTTTTTGTATCATGTCACTTTTTACACGTTGTTCGTGTCATGTCCGCGTCAATGACCTTGAATACTGCGACACCGTTTACTGCATATAGCTTGCTTTGCGTGGCACACCATAGGCAATACTATGGCTTCTCAGCCGCGGCGTTTTGGTACCAGCTGCATTGCTTTCCGCCATTTTATGGATTTCTTTTTGTCCCTTCTAGCCAATATGCCGAATTTCCTCCATTTTTCTTCATTCACTAACCAATTTTACTAGATAGATCTTGACCAGACGTTACGTCCAGAAAGGCTACAGCGTGATGGTCGCTGGTTAACAAGACCGACAACTGGAACCATTCGATCTTGCTTAGGTGGCTGAGATGCATGCACGCCATGAGCTGTAGCGTTTCGGTAGAGCTATTCATTCAAATATTATTCAAATAAAGACATCGCATTATAAAGAATATTGCTTGGACAACGTTCTTGAACAGTTGATTGATCTGTACGCGTACTCTGGCGTCACGCCAGCAATGGTTAGGAGCAGAAACGATGCTCCTTTCAGCAAAGGCGGACAAGAGATGGAAGTCTAAAGCAACGTTGTTCCTTTCACCGATCCTTAACAAAGAAACAAACTCAAAGCAACAGTGCTCTTTTAAACGAACTTTAGCCAGAGAACAAAATCAAAAGCAACATTGCTCCTTCAAAGAAACGCCAACAAAGGACTGAAATAAAAAGTCGAATACTGTTCTATGCAGCTCCAGAGCAACAGTGCTCCTTAAAAGGAGCGTCGACAAAGTTTAACAAAACACCAAACTCAAAAGCAACATTGCTCCTTCAAAGAACGCCAACAAAAGAGAGAAATCGAAAAAGTGAAATACTGTTCCTTCCAACTCAAGAGCAACACTTCTCCTTAAAAGGAGCTTCAACAAAGTTTAACAAAACACCAAACTCAAAAGCAACATTGCTTTCAAGAACGCCAACAAAAGATGAAATCAAGAGCAACACAACTCAACAAAACATCAAAGTCAAAAGCAACATTGCTCCTTTGAAGGAACGGCAACAAAAGACTGTAATCATAAAATGAATATTGCTTCTCAGACCGACCCCAACAAGAAAACGAACTCAAAAAAGCAACGTTGCTCCGTCCAGCGAGCTCGACCGAGAGAGAACGAAATCAAAGGAACAGCAGCAGCAGCAGTAGCAGCAGCAGCAGCCGTGAAATAAAGGCTCTGTATAATCCTCGGCCATTTGCGATTCATCATTAATTATGTTACCTCGTATTAATGCCAATTGCCCGCCATTTGTAGGCACTTTTGCGCCGTGTAATGAGCCAATGTAATTTGGCCATTTTAGATCCCCCCCCCCGCCTCTCCTCTCCCAACCACCATCCATCCTACTCTCATCCTAACCCATCCCCTCCCCCTCCCCTCATCTCCTAGCTATGACACCATGGCTCACTTTTATCATGTTCTTTGTTCGTTTCCGATCGTTTATTGACATTTTCCTTAGATGTTATTGATTTGGCCATTTTGCATAACTCCCTATCCACCCACCTCTCAGCATGACCGCACCCCCCCCCTCCCCTCCTTCCTCACCTCCCAATTACATTATCCTTATTTTCATCATTTTCTCTGTTCATTTCCGACTTTATCGACATTTCTCTTAGACGTCATTGGTATGAATATCTTTCTTTTTTAATTTGACTCATTACCACCGTTATCAAAATTTCTTCCACCTCCCCCTCCTCTTCTCTCAACTGTGACATTATCATTCATTTTTATCGTTTTCTCTGTTCATTTCCGACCGTTTATTGACATTTCCCTTAGACGTTATTGATATGAATCTTTGTTTTTTTCTATTTGACTCATTTCCACCGTTACCAAAATTTCTTCCACCTCCCCCTCTTCTCTCAACTAAGACATTATCGCTCATTTTCATAATTTTCTTTGTTCATTTCCGACCATTATTGCCGCTTCCCTTAGATAATATTGATTTGGCCATTTTACATAACCCCCACCCATCCCACTCTCATCCTAACCCCCCCCCCACCTCTCTCAACTAAGACATTATCACAAATTTTTATCATTTTCTTTTTTTCATTTCCGATCATTATTGGCATTTCTCTTAAACGTTATTTATATGAATCTTTATCGCTAATATTCTTATCTATTTTTTTCTACGTTCGTTTCGTCAGCTTCTGACCATGAGGCAAAAACTTTACAAGTTATCCCAATCTTATTTATTTTTTTTTATTTAGTGAGTTTCTGACACTATAAAACTTTCTAACACTATAACTCGAAATACCACAAGATTTTCATTCTATTCTTCCCGGCTGTAGCCAGTTGGGTGACGATGATCATTACTGCTACGACGTCAGTTCACAGAAACCTGTCAGTCAGTTATAACCTATTGCGGTTGCTCGATTTGGAACAGTAAAAAAAAAGTGACAGAAAATATAATCAGTTATCAATCGTATTATCTAATCAATTTGTTTTATTTCCAGTAACATCAAATCTTCTTTAAAATGAGAGAGAGAGAGAGAGAGAGAGAGAGAGAGAGAGAGAGAGAGAGAGAGAGAGAGAGAGAGAGAGAGAGAGAGACTTGGGCCCAGTAACAAGTAAAGAGCATTACAGCATTAGGGAAGACCATGAGATCTTTTTCTTGAGAGAGAGAGAGAGAGAGAGAGAGAGAGAGAGAGAGAGAGAGAGAGAGAGAGAGAGAGAGAGAGAGAGACTATGATTGGTTTCACGCCCGTGGGTTGTGACTGAGTCTGAAATTACGTTAATTCATTGAAACGGTATACACTTTAATGGAGCGATGATCACTCATATGTCATGTCTGTTACCTCTCTCTCTCTCTCTCTCTCTCTCACACACTCTCTCTCACACTCTCTCTCAACAACAAAAGTGCATGATCTTACCTAATGCTATAGTACTCTTTACTAGAGCTGGGCCCAAGTCTCTCTCTCTCTCTCTCTAATGAAAAGATTGTAAGATGTTACCTAATGCTATAATACTCTGTACTTTCTCTCTCTCTCTCTCTCTCTCTCTCTCTCTCTCTCTCTTCATAAAAAAGATTGTAAGATGTTACCTAATGCTATAATACTCTGTACTTTCTCTCTCTCTCTCTCTCTCTCTCTCTTAAAACATTAAAAGAAGCCCCGATGTTACTGGAAATGACAACAAACACACAAGACAGAGAAATTGATAACTGATAACATTTACTGTCACTCTCTTTTCTTTTCTCTTTTCCAAAAGGACCAGCAACAAAAATGTTCATTGACTGACAGGTGTCTATGATCTGACGTCGCAGCCTAATTGTTTTTTACAAACAAACCGGAAGAACAGAAATAGAGCCTTGTGATATTTAGCGCTCTGGCGTCATAAACACTCGAAATAAAAAATAAAAAAAAATACAAGATATTTTCGGGAAGGTCAACAGGGATTCTGTAAAGGTCGAAATGAGGCAAATAACAATAGTCGACTAACAGCCAGGTACGTAACCTAGAGTAATATGAGAGAGAGAGAGAGAGAGAGAGAGAGAGAGAGAGACTTGGGTCCAGTAACAAGTAAAGGCTATTATTGCATTAGGCAAGATCATGCACTTTATTGAGAGAGAGAGAGAGAGAGAGAGAGAGAGAGAGAGAGAGAGAGAGAGACTTGGGGCCAGTAACAAGTAAAGGCTATTATTGCATTAGGCAAGATCATGCACTTTATTGAGAGAGAGAGAGAGAGAGAGAGAGAGAGAGAGAGAGAGAGAGAGAGAGAGAGAGAGACTTGGGTCCAGTAACAAGGCTATTATTGCATTAGGCAAGATCATGCACTTTATTGAGAGAGAGAGAGAGAGAGAGAGAGAGAGAGAGAGAGAGAGAGAGAGAGAGAGAGAGAGACTTAGGCTCAGTAAAGAGAGTATTATAGTATTAGGCAAGATTATACACTCTTTTTTTCTTGAGAGAGAGAGAGAGAGAGAGAGAGAGAGAGAGAGAGAGAGAGAGAGAGAGAGAGAGATTATAACATTAGGTAACATCTTGCAATCTTTTTCTTGAGAGAGAGAGAGAGAGAGAGAGAGAGAGAGAGAGAGAGAGAGAGAGAGAGAGAGAGAGAGAGAGAGAGCCACAACCTTACTTAGAAACTTACCCAGACCTAGTCGTACAGCTTTCTCTGAATTTTCTTCTGCCAGTCGCAAATATTACACAAATAAAATGTCCACGTTTAAGTAAAACCACCTCGATAACAACACTGTAGAAATGCTGATCGTTTCCATAATATTCCCAGCTAAAAAAAAATTTTCCAAGTCTAGTCTCTTGCTGTTTTAAAAACCAATGCGTTAACTAATCAGGTTCTTCCGTCACGTAAATTGACTCAGTTCAGACCGGTTTTCATTCTACCGCGACCTAACGAGTGACTCAGTTTCGACCGGTTTCCATTCTACCGTGACCTAACGGTGACTCAGTTTCGACCCTGTTTTCATTTTACCATGACCTCATCAGTGACCTTAATTTTGACCAGTTTTCATTCTACCGTGACCTAACGAGTGACTCAGTTTCGACCGGTTTTCATTCTACAGTGACCTAGTTCCTCGTTGGACCGACCTCGGTGACTCATTGTCGACCTAGCACTCTGCTGGGCCCGAGTTCGAGTCTCCGGCCGCCCAATGAAGAATTAGAGGAATTTATTTCTGGTGATAGAAATTCATATCTCGCTATAATGCGCTCGATTCCACAATAACTCTGTAGGTCCCGTTGCTCTCCGGTAACCAATGAAGTTCTAAGCTGTAAAATAAGTCTAATCCTTCGGCCAGCCCTAGGAGAGCTGTTAATCAGCTCAATGGTCTGGTTAAACTGATGTATACTTATCTACCGTGACCTAACGAGTGACTCAGTTTCGACCGGTTTCCATTCTACCGTGACCTAACGAGTGACTCAGTTTCGACTGGTTTTCATTCTACCGTGACCTAACGAGTGACTCAATTTCGACTGGTTTCCATTCTACAGTGACCTAACGAGTGACTCAGTTTCGACCGGGTTTCATTCTACCGTGACCTAACGAGTGACTCAATTTCGACTGGTTTCCATTCTACCGTGACCTAACGAGTGACTCAATTTCGATTGGTTTCCATTCTACCGTGACCTAACGAGTGACTCAGTTTCGACCGGTTTCCATTCAACCGTGACCTAACGAGTGAATCAGTTTCGACCGGTTTCCATTCAACCGTGACCTAACGAGTGAATCAGTTTCGACCGGTTTCCATTCAACCGTGACCTAACGAGTGACTCAGTTTCGACCGGGTTTCATTCTGCCGTGACCTAACGAGCGACTCAGTTTCGACCGGGTTTCATTCTGCCGTGACCTAACGAGTGACTCAGATTCGACCGGTTTTCATGCTTCCGCCATTTAAAATGACTTAGTTCAGACCGGTTTTATACTACCATGACCTTAAAACGGAACAGAAATGTCAACGCTACATAATAAACCCGAGTTTCGACTTTCTGCAAAGTCTTATCAATTCAGGAAGGATTTTGTCTCAGGATCGTTTTCAAAGCAACGAGTATTCGGATAGATTAAAATTGGCATTTCAGAGACAGGTTACTTTTAATATAAGATGATATTAGTAAGATTACAACGAGACGGGCTTATTTTTGTGTGTTGAAGTGGGTAAGGGCAATGCGCCCACCACTAGACTGGCCATAAAATTCAGGAATATATTCTTAATAAATGCGATCGTGATATAAGTCCCACGTTATTCTTTGGATTGAACTGAATATAGGATTTAGGCCAAAGGCCAAGCGCTGGGACCTATGAGGTCATTCAGCGTTGAAGGAAAGGGAAACAATGGAGTACTGCAAGGCCTTTCGACTTCTTGTCCTTTACTTAGCAGACAAGGACAAGAAGTCGCAAGGCCTTGCAATACTCCACTGTTTCCCTTTCCTTCGTGGATTTCGTCTTTTATATATATATATATATATATATATATATATATATATATATATATATATATATATATATATATATATTGAGGAGGTTTATTCTATAGTTACAGGAATCGATTTCATAAGCAATAAGAACCTCCACTTTCTCTGGCTTCGCCCAACACGCTATTTCTCATTCAAAATCTAAATGAATGAAATATTTAAAACCAAAGTCTGAATTATTGAATCATTTCGAATTAGTATCTAGATGACTCAATAATTCCACAGTCACCAGAATCTCACTGATCACCCCAAGACCTTTCAAAGTTCCTCGACGATTCCTCCGAGCCATTTTAGTTCTGAATTTTAATCTGGAGGCTGACATTTTAAAAAGTTAGGAGAATTTCAAGTCAATCGAGAACTTCCATTATTCACAATGCTTTATTTATCATGCTCTAATTTCTATTTGAAACGTCATTTATTTTTAGTTTTAAGTCTTTCATCTTTTCATACGTCACAGGATGATTCTAATAAATTGAATTACAACTTTCTCCTCTTATTTTTTTTTTTCTCTCTTTTGTGTTCCCTCTGTGCACAAACGTCATTAGACAATTCTGATAAACAAATTAATCCATTTAAACTGGTCATTAGTTTAATTCTGACGTGATTCATACCGCTGCCTTAATTTAATAGGCTTAACGTGTGTGTGTGTGTGTGTGTGTGAGAGAGAGAGAGAGAGAGAGAGAGAGAGAGAGAGAGAGAGAGAGAATTTGATAATCGAAGCTTTAAAAAGCCTTACATTTATGACACATATACGCAGACACACACATATATGTATCTATGTGTGACTGTGTCGGCATGTCTGTGTGTTGTGTCATTAATGTAACGCTTTTTCAAACATTCGATTATCTAATTCTTTTATCTTTCTCTCTCTCTCTCTCTCTCACACACACACACACACACACACACACACACACACATATATATATATATATATATATATATATATATATATATATATATATATATATATATATATATATATAAAATGTGTGGTGCAAGCGCATGTATAAATGAACACATGTAAATACCGCATTAATCATAATAACGAATGACCTCTTTAGGACGTAAAAATATAGAGAAAATAGATATCTTAAATAAATGATACTCTATATCTTTGCATAAATTCTGAAAAACAAAACAAAGCTATAAATTCTTTTGTGTCATTGAATACTAATATAGCATAATAAAAGAACCATTATTTTACAATGCAAATATGCTAAAAAAAAATCTAGATAAAGAAATATACTCTAATATTAATGGTTTCCAATACACGAAGTATTGTCTTGCAATAATGTCTGCAAGAAAGGTTTTCAATAAAGATTTGCCATTAAGACACAACACGCCGAAATCCCAATCAATCACAACTCCGACCTCGAATAATTGATAAAATTTCTCTTTGGTACCAGATTTGCAAAGAGAAAAGCACCATGTTGTGGCAATGAAAGTTCCAGAGCGTCACCTATTTCACTGTTCAGAACCTACAGAAGAGCAAATAAAAAATACCATTAAACAGGTCAATACCTCAAAATGGACAGCTGTCAAATGTTTAATTTTTCTTCCTGTTTATTGCTTGCACAATGCTTGTACAATGAAAAGAGGAGAAAGCGATTGAAGCCTGGGTGCATTTCTCCTTTGGAATTTTTAATTTTTTTATTAAGATGCGAGGATAATACAGATATGATTAAGGAATTATTACAACTGCTATAACAGTTCGAATTTAACGCGGATTATTTTTTATTATACAGGTTATATACACCTTAACCAAACTCAGCATATCATACATTAAGTTCCGGTGACATAAAAAAATTAATATGTATGAGACGTAACGAATGAAACAAAACGAATTTCCCCACCACAAAAAAAAAAAGATCAAAGTAACGAATAACTACACCGACAATTTGTCGCAACAAAAACAACGACAGTTTGTCGCCGGCCTCTCAAAACACCAGGCAACGAGTGCGACAATAATTGTCGCTGGATATTATAACGTGGAGACTTTATTACTCCGTTAATTAAAGCAACAAAAGTTAATCATCTCCTTAGCATAAACATAGTCTGACGAGCAGAGGTCTGTGTTTTGAAGCCTCGTATTTTGAGGTGGGCAGAATAAGCCGGCTGTCATAAGAGCAGTGGGTATAAGCGTCTGACTCGTAAATGCTGCGGTATACCTGTCATTCTAAATGAGAGAGAGAGAGAGAGAGAGAGAGAGAGAGAGAGAGAGAGAGAGAGAGAGAGAGAGAGAGAGGCCTCCGTAACAAGTGAAGAGTAGTATAGCATTGGGCAAGATCGTACAAGTTTTTCTTTTGAGAGAGAGAGAGAGAGAGAGAGAGAGAGAGACTTGGGATCAGTAACAGACGAAGAGTAGTATAGCGTTAGGCAAGATCATGCAATCTTTTTCTTGAAAGAGAGAGAGAGAGAGAGAGAGAGAGAGAGAGAGAGAGAGAGAGAGAGAGAGAGAGAGAGAGAGAGTTTGATTATTAACAGAAGTGAGAGAGAGAGAAGAAACTCGACTAAATAAAAATATCAACAAGATCGTACACAGTGAGAGAGAGAGAGAGAGAGAGAGAGAGAGAGAGAGAGAGAGAGAGAGAGAGAGAGAGGGAGAGAGTAGTAACAAAGTGAAGAGTAGTTATAGCATTAGGCAAGATCATGCAATCTTTTTCTTGAGAGAGAGAGAGAGAGAGAGAGAGAGAGAGAGAGAGAGAGAGAGAGAGAGAGAGAGAGAGATGGCCATAAAAACTAACACAAACGATAATGGAAAAAATGTTATTTCAGATTTCAGTTCTAATGATATATAAGCTACCGCACATGAGGCAGGTCATGTATTCAATAATTAAAAAAAAAATAACATAAGAAAAGTAGATAAAGCAAATAACTCCATAAGGTGAAACTGTTCGACAAGAAAACATCAGCACAGATTCTTGAACTACTATTTCTTAGCATTTCTTCTCCATAATATTTTAGGCAAGAGCCGGTGAAAGGAACCAGGGACCAAGGCGACTTCAAAATCGAGGTCTATCTCCTTCAAACACCATTTTTCAGAAATGATGGAAAAAAACGAGGTCCCTTCCTTTGGAGAAACATGGAACAGTTGGTTTTCATGTTACCTGAGTGCTCACAAAGCTTATGAGTTTTAAATTCTAAATGTCAAGTCAGTCCAGGACTGAAAGAACACAAGGATTTTTTTTTATTCAGACTATTTCTATTTGCTTATGATGTCTATACTTGACTGAGAGTGGGGCTTGGATTATTTGCTATCTCTGTTGATTTTGGTAGAGTATGCTGATAAGTATTTATTTATGTATTTATGTAGGTATGTATGTATGTATCGTACGTTTGTACCTATGTAAGTATGTGCAGTGTGTATGTACGGTGTGTATGCATGTAATGTAACTACTGAAATAACGCTTTATCCTTTTTCGCTGATATGTTTTTAACTATATATATGTATATATATACTGTATATACATATATATATATATATACATACATTCATACATATGTAGGCATGTGGGTGTATATATAAATATATATATACATTTAGTACATACATATATATATATATATATATATATATATATATATATATATATATATATATATATAATATATATATTATATTAAATTATTATATAAAATTCAGCGACCTAACGGAAATAAGAAACGAATCGCTAAGCATTCTAAAAGACGCTTTACAAACGCCGTTAAACAAACATATTCATAACATACACAAATGTATTCGTACCAGTTGGGAAAAGCAATTAGCAACTGGGGCTACCCGACTACCGGCATTGGATCACTTCCATCCATTCACCTCCACTTTCCAAATTTCTTTTTTTTTAATTCGGCGTCGAATTAATTCTAAATCCATCACGCCATTTTTTTTTCAACAAACCCCCTCCCTTCCCCCCCTCCCAAAAAATAAAAAAAAAGAGCGGTCATCAGTCTGGAGTTGGCATCGATTTTCCCTCTATCAGTCATAACCAGATAATTGTCTCTCTTTGGGAACAGTGATTCCGACAGGTGCTTATGAATAGTTATCGCGAATTTCTATTGTTTTCCGGGGGCGGGGGTGGGTGGGCCGGGGTGTAAATCTCTCTCTCTCTCTCTCTCGCGTAATAGCTGGCTGCGAGGGTCGAATCTCTCATTGGATGAAGGATGCTGTGGATGAGATGTTATCCAGGATATCCATAAATAAATATATAGATATATGAATAAATGATAAATAAATAAATAAATAAGAATAGACATTTATATAAATAAATAAAATTACATATATATAGCCTATGTATATATATGGATACATTTGTATACATATCTATACTTATTTACTTATTTTTATTATCGACAGATCTGTTTATTTGCATCCTGAATAGCAGCTCTCATTCGAGAGAGAGAGAGAGAGAGAGAGAGAGAGAGAGAGAGAGAGAGAGAGAGAGAGAGAGAGAGAGAGAGAGAGAGAGAGAGAGAGAGAGAGAGAGAGAGAGATTTAAACCCCACCCCCCGAAAACAACAGAAATTCACGATACCGATTCATAAGCATCTGTCGGAATCACTGCTCGCACAGAGAGAGAAAATTATTTGGTCACTCATAGGGAGGAAATCGATCCCAAATCTAGACTGATGATCGTTTTTTTTTTTTTTGGAAGGGGGGAGGAGGGAAACATGTTAAAACAAATAGTATGGTGGATTCAGAATTACTTCGACGCCGAATTAAAAATAAATTTGGAAAGTGGAGCTGAATGAATGGAAGTAATCCGATGTCGGATAGCCCCACTTGCTAATTGCTTTTCTCACTTGGTACGAATACATTTGTGTATGTTATGAACATGTTTGTTTAATGTTAATAACATTTACAAGTATTTAGAAGATTTAGTTATCAATTTCTTACTTCCAACGAGTTCCAGAACTTTCTTCCATACTCCGTATTCCCTCATTTCAAAAACATTCTATTTTCCTATCATCCGCTAAACCTTGGGTAAAGAAATACATTATCACATACAGAGAGAGAGAGAGAGAGAGAGAGAGAGAGAGAGAGAGAATCAAGTATACTGGGATGAGGTTGCCACACCCATGCCCTTCTGTAACCTGGAAGTAACATACTCCACAGCTGACTACCCGCCTATACCCAGTGGTTAGTCGACCTTATAAGCCACCAACTCTAAGGGTATGTGACGTAAGGTGAAAACTAATCAATCAATCACTATATATTATAGACATATATATGTAAATATATATATATCTATATATTGCATTTCCTTGTCTCGTTCCTTTCCTCTCGTTACCTTAATTTAAACCCTATCCCCCCCCCTATAACATCCCATCCCAATTAACACCCCATACTGTTTACCCCTTCAGAACCTCCTCCATATACCCGCTCCTTGCTTATAAGGCAATAAAGAACTGTTGTAAGCTTAGCGTGAGAGGATAAGCTTTAACGTAGGGGTGGGGTGAACTTTAGCGTAAGGGAGGGGAGGGGGGAAGGCGAGGGGGTGTTTGGTGTTCTCGTTCAAAAGGAGGGGGAGAGGGGACGGGGAGGGGGGAAATAAGGTGTGAAATGGTCTGGAGTAAATTGAAATGATTAGACTCTATTAGATTCTATTATGTTTTAAAATTGGTGCCGTATTGTATGGGACATAAAGAATGTATCAGGTTTATTTTTGTTTGGATGCCACACAATTATTGTATGGAATAGATAGGACGTATCAGGTTTTTATTCTTTGTCTGGGTATTGGACAATTGAGGTCCAGATTGAAATTTAACAGCGGGGTAACAAACCCATCAAGTTAATTGTGGGTATTTTTTTATTTCTGAAGGAAAATCCACTATTCTCAAAGCTCACCCATTAACTTATTTATTATTTTTCATATACAATTAATTGATATATATACATATACACATCATATATTTACACACACACACACACACACACACACACACACACACACATATATATATATATATATATATATATATATATATATATATATATATATGATCCGATTCTCGGAAAGTCTTCCGAAGGCGAGGCTGCAACAAGCCCCTCAACCCACCAGAGTCGCCTAACTACCAGGTACAATCATTTGTTAGTTCAGGAGTTACAATATTATTTTCCAGGTAGGTTCAATTCATCTCTTATTCTGGTCACTGTAAAGGTATTTTATGCGTCAAGACCTACTGAAAATTTTGCATACAGAATAGTATCCATTCAGCTTTCTTTCTCTCTCTCTCTCTCTCTCTCTCTCTCTCTCTACTTTAATTTGTGTCTTGCAATCTGATCATTTTTTATCTATTATTTATCTTACTCACCCCATAGATTTAACAGCCTCTCTCTCTCTCTCTCTCTCTCTCTCTCTCTCTCTCTCTCTCTCTCTCTCTATCCCTGTTAACAGAGCAGGTGTCTGTGGTGTAAGGTAAGTTTGGGTATGGCTGGAGATAAAACTATGCGTCTGGTTATTTGAGAGTCAAGAATTTAAGATGAAAAGGGCTCCAGTGTTCACAGAAAGGGCAGGCTGAATAGTCACTGTTTAAAAAGTAACGGGGTAGAAAGGGCGCCGCTTTGTAAAGATATAGTGTAAATTGAATCATCCACCGTTTACTGGAATATGGTTGCAGAAAAGGCAGAATGAACTCCAATTATTTTCAGAAAGGGGCTCCATTGTTTGCAGAAAAGGCAGAATGAACTCCAATTATTTTCAGAAAAGGGTAGAAAGGGTCCATTGTTTGCAGAAAAGGCAGAATGAACTCCAACTATTTTCAGAAAAGGGTAGAAAGGGTCCATTGTTTGCAGAAAAGGCAGAATGAACTCCAATTATTTTCAGAAAAGGGTGGAAAGGGCTTCTCTGTTTCAAGGCAAGAACTGAAAGTATCCTAATCGCTTTACAGAAAAAGGGTAGAAAGAGCTCCTACTTTTTTTTTTCTTTTAGAAAAGGCATACTGAATTGCTGTTACTTACACTTATGGGAAAAGGTTGCTATTACAGGACACAAAAAAAGGGGGCTCAGTCACCAAAATGTTGATAGGGGTTCAGTATGTAAAGAAAAGGAAGGAGAGTTTAACCCCCCTCCCCCTCCCCCACATTAAAAAAGGACAGAGGGGGGTGGGTGCCTTTTCGTTTGGAGAAGGGGTAGACATGGACCAACGTCCCTGTAGAAATGGGGTATTGAGAACCTAATTATTTAAAAGGAAAATGGTAAAAAAAAAATAGCTTAATAATTACCAGCCTAGGACAGAACAATCTTTCATTATCACAGCCCTAAAATACTTTACAATAAGCCACATGTTTCTCTTTACAGCTGACAATGCTTTAAACATTATTTAAGGCTACGGAATTCTCTAACGACTTTATTGTCAAAAAATTATATTTAATACATTATATATTCTCCACCGGCTTTACTCTCAAAAAATTGAATTTAATGTTCCTGCCAATGCCTATCGTTGATTCCTTATTGTGTAAAATATTTAATTTTCTCCTGGACGAATATTCTCTTCCCAATTTAACCTTTCTCTCCAGAAGAGCTCTGCCGTACCAAAGAGAGACTACGAGCAAAATTCCCCCAAAATGCTTTGCGGTCCTCGGCAAGCAGCTCTTGACCCTCATTGTTTTCCTTATCTCGCTAAAAAAACAACAACAAAAAGGCATATTAATTATCGTTTTCCTTTGGTGCCTCCCTCTCTCTCGGACTGTTGCAGATTATTTCAACGGTATGTAAATGTTTTTTTTTTTTGACAAATTTCACGTTTAGATCTCTCATCAGACGTGAGTCGGATTCGAATTCCGGTTACACGCCCCCCTTCCCCCAAAAGCTCCAAGGCCCAATCTCCAATCCCGCCCCCATTTTTTTTTTTAATTCCAAATGGATTTCCGTGTTTAGACTAGATGAATAACAGTCATATTCCCATCAATTTTTTGTTTAGAGAAAAACATATATATATATATATATATATATATATATATATATATATATATATATATATATATATATATATATATATATATCGTGATGTAATTACTGCATGTCTGTATTCGTCCTAATCAGATCTTTCTAGGTGGTATGAATGTATGGATTTTGGTTAGTCCCACAGAGTTACCTTTGTACTAGTCACCTGTCACTTCAAATTAACTTTATATAAATAAGCTTACAATTCACGTGATGTTCCTTTGAAGTAGTTTGAGCAACGAGTAGCAAACACTGCTACACAGCTTACCTAGTGCTCTAGATCTAGTTAGTTCTTTCATAACATTCCAGTATTTATTACACTTTCTGGACGAGTGTACCTACTTGCATGAGACTCCGAATCTTGACCTTGATTTCTATGTACAGAATCTTCGTTCACATGTTCTTAAAAATTAAGTAGTTTGCATGACTTGGCTATGATATCTCTTTAGTTTATGTGTCTGTTTTTAAATAATTTCTATGTTATAGTTAGCTGAACTATAATTCACTATAGTTAGATGAAATTTGATTCAAGCACACAGCTGTAATGTTATTCACAAAAATGTCTACTTGACTGTAGTGGTAGCTGGCACAGATTTCCAGAATGCGCACATTCACAATTTATAATATATTTATAATTTATTATATGAAGTTTTTTTTACCACACTCATCTTTCTGCTTGGAGTTGTCAAAAAATAAATATTTTCTTATTTATTCATTTATCGAGCACACGAGGTCCATGACTATTTTTTTTTGCAACTGATTGCTAATGAAAAAAATTTCTTTCAGTTTAAGATGGATTTTCAAAAAGGGTTATTTTTCCTTCCAAAAA
>NC_089741.1:27699473-27704473 GCF_040412425.1 Macrobrachium rosenbergii
ACTGATGATTGGAGGGTGGATGATCAACCTACCAATTTGCAGCCCTCTAGCATCAGTAGTTTTTAAGATCTGAGGGCGGACAGAAAAAGTTCGGACAGGAAAAGTTCGGACAGAAAAAAGTTCGGACAGGAAAAGTTCGGACAGAAAAAAGTGCGGACAGGAAAAGTGTGGACAGGAAAAGTGCGGACAGAAAAAAGTGCGGACAGAAAAAAGTGCGGACAGGAAAAATGTGCGGACAGAAAAAAAGTGCGGACAGGAAAAAGTTCGGACAAAAATAGTGCGAGACAGGAAAGAGTGCGGACAGAAAAAAATGCAGACAGGAAAAGTGTGGACAGGGAAAAGTGCGGACAGAAAAAAATGCAGACAGGAAAAGTGTGGACAGGAAAAAGTGCGGAAAGAAAAAAATGCAGACAGGAAAAGCGCGGACAGAAAAAGTGCGGACAGAAAGACAGTGCGGATAGGAAAAAGTGCAGACATGTAAAGTACAGACAGGAAAAGTGCGGACATAAAAAAGTGCCGACGGACAGACAACGCCGGCACAATGATTTTCTCAGAAAAATAAAAAGTAGTTACAAAACATACACAATAAAAAAAAAATAGATAAAAAAAATAAGTGATTACAAAAACACGACGCCAGATTAATTATCCTCTGACGAACCGGACGCGAACGACCAGAGAATGGGCCAATGCTCGTCGCCCCCACCCCCAAAAAAAATCCGTTCCAAAACAAAATGCCCTCAACTTCCACATAATATGGTCATTATAAGTTCATAATTGCACTTAATGAGAGGCGTGTTAAATTGCATGGGGCGGGGGGGAGAGGAGAATTATCGGGTCAGATTATCCGTCCCAATATTGAAATTATATAATCTACGTTGCTGTATTTCTCGCAGAGATGAACTTGGGCGGTTTGTTGCCCCGTAATCAACGGTGATCGTTTGGTTGGTCGCGTGGTGATTATCGTGTGATAATCCAAGTGGCCGTTTGCTGATTATCACGTAATAATAGGAATGACCATTTTCTAATTGTCATGTAAAAATCGAAGTGACCTATCATCAAGCTACAATCTAATTATCATGTGATAATCGAAGTGGCCAGTGTCTAATTATCATGTGATAATCGAAGTGGCCAGTGTCTAATTATCATGTGATAATCGAAGTGGCCAGTGTCTAAATATCACATGATAATCGAAGTGGCCAGTGTCTAATTATCATTTGATAATCGAAGTGGCCAGTGTCTAATTACCATGTGATAATCGAAGTGATAATTTTCTAATTTTCATGTAAAAATCGAAGTGATCGTTTTCTAATTATCATATAATAATCGAAATGATCACTTTCTAATTATCATATCATCGAAGTGATCATTGTCTAATTATCATGTGATAATCGAAGTGGTCATTTTCTGATCATCATATAATAATCGAAGAGACCATTTTCTAATTATCATATAATAATCGAAGTGACCATTTTCTAATTACCGTGTAATAATCGAAGTGATAATTTTCTAATTATCGTGCGATAATCGAAGTGATCATTGTCTAATTACCAAGTAATAATCGAAATGATAATTTTCTAATTTTCATGTAATAATGGAAGTGATCATTTTCTAATTACCGTGTAATAATCGAAGTGATAATTTTCTAATTATCATGCGATAATCGAAGTGATCATTGTCTAATTACCATGCAATAATCGAAGTGATAATTTTCTAATTTTCATGTAATAATCGAAGCGGCCATAATCTAATTATCACGTAATAATCGAAGTGACCATTGTCTAAATATCAAATAATCGAGGTGACCAGTGTCCATTTACCAAGAGATAAGCAACGCGATCTAATTTGATAATTATGTGGTAATCAACGACAGCCAAAATCTCTTGATTATCATTCGATAATCACGGTTGATCTCATTTAATGATCGTATGATAATCGACGACGCGGTTTCTTTCAATTATCGCATGATAATTATCGTATTTTCCTTACTTTGTTTCATCATCTTTTCCAACACTAATGAAGTCAATCTTTTCCACAGCAACCAATATCATCATTATTATCATCATTATAGTCTTTTCCCACTTCGCTTTTGTCCATAGCAAGAAATATCATTATAATCAGTATAATGATCATTATAATTTTACCCCCATTCACGTTCGTCCATAGCAGGAAATATCACCATTATAATCGGTATAATGATCATTATAATTTTTCCCCGTTCACTTTCGTCCATAGCAAGAAAAATCATTATAATCTACTTAATGATCACTATAATTTTTCCCCATTCACTTTCGTCCATAGCAAGAAAAATCATTATAATCTATTTAATGATCACTATAATTTTTCCACATTCACTTTTGTCCATAGCAAGAAATATCATCATTATAATTATTAAAATGATCATTATAATCTTTTCCCCTATAGCAAGAAATATTATCATTATAATCAGTATAGTGATCATTATAATTTTTCCCCAATTCACTTTCGTCCATAGCAAGAAATATCATCGCCTTTAAAATCATCCCAATCATCATTAATAAGTTTTTCCCCAAAAACTTTGATCTATTCATCATATTTCCCTTTGATACCCAGCATCGTCATCATCAGCATCATTATCATCATTACCTCGCCCATTAACGATAATTATCCCCTCATTTTTTCTTCGCTAACAACTGCCTATCTTTTCCGAATTAGGTCGGGATGTTTATATACTGCACCTCTCCTCATAGTTGTTCGGGAGGAAAATATGTTAGTTTTTTCATTTAAAATGAAAAAAGGGCTTACGCTATGTTGCGATCAGAGTTCGGATGGAATACGAAAAATAATCTGATTGGGATAATTGCGGAGATTATTCGCAAACGACAAATAATAAGATGGTGATTTCAGCTGGTTTATAAGCACACACACACTATATATATATATATAATATATATATATATATATATATATATATATATATATATATATATATATATATATATATATATATATATATATATATCATTGTGATAGCCACAATGACCTCATATCTTCTCGAGTTCTTCGCGCTTTTTGGATACGCTTGTCACGAGAAGTTAAGGGGAATTGTGGCTATTACAATTGCATATGTATCTGGTAAAAAGTACCAGTAGGGTCTACATATATATATATATATATATATATATATATATATATATATATATATATATATATATATATATATAAATATATATATGTGTATATATACTGTATATATATATGTGTGTGTGTGTGTGTGTGTGTACACCTTTCCCTTCAGGAAGTATCTAAGAAAGGTGCTGAGGAATTTTGAGGTGAGGCTGCCTGCCTCATACCCATTTCCATCCAGATTACCACCCACTAAAGTCACTAAACTACCACGTGCATAATTCACTGAGCAGGTCTATGGAGGCTCAATGATATTTAGTAGAATAAGCCTAAATTGCATGTGCTTGCAAGAGAATCAATTCCGGGACTATTACACTGTTGAAGAAAGTTTCCTAACCACCAGATTATTAAGCCTACTGTTGCCGAAGCAGATTCTCAGTAGATATCTCAAAACTTTACAGATAAATATCAATGAAAATTTGCTGAAGAAAAGATCGACAATCCATGAAAAGCTGATTAATATTTGACAAGAAATCGAACTCAAGAGACGGAATTGGAATACAGAATTTAGGCCAAAGGACAAACGCTGGGATCTATGAGGTCATTCAGCGCTGACACGGAAACTGACAGTAAAAGGTTTGAAAGGTGTAACAGGAGGAAAACCTCGTAGTTACACCGTGAAACAATTTCTACAGAGGGTGGAAAGTCAGCAGGACGAAAGAGAATAAGAACGGAGGTACAGTAAAAGGAATGAAAGAGGTTGCAGCCAGGGGCCCCAGAAGGAACACTGCGAAGAACTTTAAGTATTGCCTACAGTGCGCCACGAGAGGTGCACTGACGGCACTACTTCTCCTACGGGGGAACTCAGAGACGATTCCCGGAATCTTGGTTTTGGTCATAGTCGGAAGTATGAAGTCTTCAAGGTAAGGCTACGAGAATTCAGCCACAGCCCGGTGGTGACCTGTCCTACAGCTTTGCCAGACGCACGATTAAGCTAACTTTAACCTTAAATAAAATCAAAACTGTTGAGGCTAGAGGGCTGCAATTTGGTACGTTTGATGATATGAGGGTGGATGGTCAGCATACCAATTTGCAGCCCTTTAGCCTCAGTAGTTTTCAAGATCTGAGGGCGGGCAGAAAAATGCGGACAGAAAAGAGTGCGGACGGACAGACAAAGCCGTCACAATAGTTTTCTTTTAAAGGAAACTAAAAAACTCACGTAAAAATAATTTGCTTTTGTTGCGCTCAGTTTACTGGTGTTTGTTGGCTTTCATTGTTTACTTTCGGCAATTTAAAGAGAAACGTCACATGCATGCTTTGTTAACAGGGCTGCGGCAAAAGGAAGGGAAATGCGACGGAATTATAACAGCGTGTGTGTGTGTGTGTGTGTGTGTATGTCTGCATGTATGAGTGTGTATAGCTGAAACATATGCACGCGAACGCAAGGATATGCAATGGAATATACAGTAGAATTTAGGCCAAAGGCCAGGCACTGGGACCTCTGTAGTCATTCAGCGCTGAAACGGAAATTGACAGTAGAAGGTTCGAAAGGTGTAACAGGAGGAAAACCTCAAAGCAGTTGCACTATGAACCTCTTAGGAGAGGTTGGAAAGTAAGATGGAAAGAGAATATGAAAGGAGGTACAGTAAAAGGAACGAAAGGGGTTGCAACTAGGGGCCTAAGGAAGGCACGCCGCAAAGAGCCTTAATTAATGCCTACAGTGCACCGCATGGTGACCTGTTGACGCAATTGGAGTAATATGCAACAGAGTGCACGTGCGCGCGCATTTGTGAGTGAGTGAGAGTGTGTGTGTGTGTGTGTGAATCATCAAAAAGAACAACTAGACTTCACAAATGTTAAATTCGCGAAACAGCGCCTAGCTCGCGAATATAAGTTCA
>NC_089741.1:27721973-27726973 GCF_040412425.1 Macrobrachium rosenbergii
CTATGAATATCTTATGTATGGTTCCCCCCCGGTGGAGTGAAGATTACCTCGTCGATGCCCTCAAGTTTTGATGGCACACACCTTGGCCTCTGTTGTTTCGTTTTCACCCCCTCTCTCTCTCTCTTTCCCCCTCTCTCTCTCTCTCTCTCCAATTCAGCTGCGGCCCATAATTGTCGAGTGACGATCAGGTACAACTTCGTCCTTTCTCGTCTGGTCCGAGAATCACAGGCTGGCGTTTGAGTGCATTACCACTGTGCCAGGAGGCCAGAGAGAGAGAGAGAGAGAGAGAGAGAGAGCGCTGTTCCACTCTACCGAAGGTAGGATATTACCTCGTCGAGGTCCTCAAGAGAGGGTTAAAGGCATATGCAAAAGTAAAATAAGAAGAGGCAGAGTTAAAGGTTATATGCTAAAAAGAAAAGAAGAGAGAGAGAGAGAGAGAGAGAGAGAGAGAGAGAGAGAGAGAGAGAGAGAGAAGGGATCTTTCAAAGCGAAATATGAGCAGCAATAGCAACCAGAGAGAGAGAGAGAGAGAGAGAGAGAGAGAGAGAGAGAGAGAGAGAGAGAGAGAGAGAGAGAGAGATGGATGAATTTCAAAGCGAATTATAAGTAACAATAGCAACCAACGAGAGAGAGAGAGAGAGAGAGAGAGAGAGAGAGAGAGAGAGAGAGAGAGAGAGAGAGAGAGAGAGATAAGTCTGAATTTCAAAGCACCCAGATTATAGAGAGAAGACCAGCAGAGAGAACGAGAGAGAGAGAGAGAGAGAGAGAGAGAGAGAGATGAGAGAATTTCAAAGAAATATGAGAGAGAACCAGAGAGAGAGAGAGAGAGAGAGAGAGAGAGAGAGAGAGAGAGAGAGAGAGAGAGATAAAATTCTGAAATAACCACATACACACACACACACACTGCAGGTATACCTGCGAAAACGTTATGCAATTAAAAAAAAATAAGCAAAACATACATAAAAAAAATGAAACGACCAGACAGCTCTCTTCGTCCAGCCCCAAGAGGGAAATCGGAAAGCTTTTCCCCAAAAATTCGAACGCCCAAAATGGGAAACACTCCGGTCAGCTTGTTCTGTCAGCGCAGATATGATTGATGACTGTGTGGCGAATGAACTGGGTGCTGGGAAAACAGACTGCGGTAAATAAACAAATGCGCAGATATTAAGATAAAACCATTAAATGAAGATGGAGGAATACAGATGAAAAGGGAAATAATAGAACTAAATAACTAAAAAATAACTTACATTATAAAAATATAATATATATATATATATATATATATATATATATATATATATATATATATATATATATATATATATATATATATATATATATATATATATATATATATATATGCACACACACATGTGTGTATATGTATAACTGAATCACGAAAATATGGAACGTGATGAATATATAAATAGAGATAAAATCCACGAGGAAACGGAAACACTGGAGTGCTGCGAGGCCTTTTGACGCCAGGTCTGCTAAGTAAAGGACCTAGCGTCGAAAGGCCTCGCAGCACTCCAGTGTTTCCATTTCCTTCGTGGGTTTTATCTTTATATGTGTATATATATACAGCATATATATATACACACACATATATATATGTACTGTATATATAAATAATTACCAAATGACAAAATAAAAGAAGTGTAATAAGCAACTATAAAAATAAAAAAATAAATGATACTGGAAAACTGAGATAGTTAACGATTAAATCAAGAGAAAATCACATAATTAAGCTAACTAATTAAATGAATAAAAAATGGACGTGGAAAAAAATAGACATGGCATACCGAAATAGACCGTAGCAGCCAAATGAAAAAATATAAAATAACAAAAAATAAAGAAAGTAACAATACCAAAAAGGAGAATATTCATATGCATGTCGGCAGCAAGACAGAGAGAGAGAGAGAGAGAGAGAGAGAGAGAGAGAGAGAGAGAGAGAGAGAGAAACTAATGAATTCCTGTGATTTACCATACAATTATCACCACTACTGTAATGAGTAAATAATCATTTTCTTATCACTGATACTTAACTATCGTTACCACTAACCACATTCATATTAGGGAAATCTCTCTCTCTCTCTCTCTCTCTCTCTCTCTCTCTCTCTCTCTCTCTGTGTGTGTGTGTGTGTGTGTGCTTGAAAGCGATCATTATGCAATCACCTCGTAAACATTCTTTCTCCTCATTTATATGATCAAATAAATTAATGAATAAATAATACATAAATGAATACATAATTACAATGAATTCCTTGCATTGCTTGCTCATGCAACTTGCGTCGCATGAAGGCCGAGTTGCTCATTTGCATAAGATAAACAGGCGTTACGCAAGGAGGACGCCACATCATTCATGCGTTCAAGATAAAAACGAAATTATTGAGCATGCGTATCTATACATACTTATTTACAACGATACTAGCATTTTCAGAATACATATTCACCCATATAGCAATACTTTCGCTATGCCGCTGGTCGCCTGATCAGTGGCGATTACCAGGGTTGGGTCTGATCAAAACTAGGATTATTATTATTATTATTATTATTATTATTATTATTATTATTATTATTATTATTATTATTATTACACGAAGGAAGAAGACCCTCTTTGAGGCAAATTTTGTTGAATAAAATGGCTGCGTTTTGCGAACTGATTATTATTATTATTATTATTATTATTATTATTATTATTATTATTATTATTATTATTATTATTATTCAGAAGATGAACCCTATTCATGCAGAGAGAAGCAACAGAAGGTAAGGAGAAATACAGAGAGAAGAGATCACTTATCAAAAAAAAAAAAAAAAACAAATTAACAAATTAATGAATAAATAAAAAAAATTCAGTAAATGTAGGATCGGTGACCACGAAGAATTGAAAGACCAACTGGAGGCAATCAATCATCCCCAAACATTACAAGATAATGATTACCTTGAGTAAGGACCTTGACTGCAAGGTATCGGTAATGGGATGGAATAGAGAATTTAGGCCAAAGGCCAAGCGATGGGACCTATGAGGTCATTCAGTGCTGTAAAGGAAACTGAGAGCAAAGGCGGTATGAAAGGTGTAACAGGAGGAAAACTTTGCAGTTAGGAGCGGGTGGAGGAAAATAAGATGGAAGAAAGAGAATGTGAACGGACGTACGGTAAAAGGAATAAAAGAGGCTGTAGCTATGGGCCGAGAGGACGCTGCAAAGAACCTTACGTAATGCCTACAGTGCAACTCGTGTGGTACACTCCCTACGAACCTAAGGTATCAGTAAGAGCTCTGAAAGCCATAAAGAAAACGGAACACATAGAAAACGGAGGCCACACGTCAAACGGACAGATGTCAAAAGGTAAACAAAGAGGCTTAGAGCCTATACCACGGCCAATCCTCCCCCCCGACACTTTTTAAAAAAAGCTCTGCATGAATATGCATGCATGCACTTGTTTGTGGGCATGCACAGCCGGGCAGGATTTTTTTTTTTTTTTTTTTTTTTTTTTTTTTGCGTTGGCCTCCCCCACTGAATAAATGCCCCACGAATGATTGTGCGGCGTTCATGGTTTCTCATTGACATCATTTTGGTCAATTTTCACTCACATAGCAGTTTGGGATTTTGGGGATGTGTGTGTGTGTGTGTGTGTGTGTGTGTGTGTGTTTTGCTGAGAGTTTGAGAGAGAGAGAGAGAGAGAGAGAGAGAGAGAGAGAGAGAGAGAGAGAGAGAGAAATTTTGGTGATGAGCAAGTGTGTTTGTTTTTGTATGAGAGAGAGAGAGAGAGAGAGAGAGAGAGAGAGAGAGAGAGAGAGAGAGAGAGAGAAATTTTGGTGAAGCAAGTGTGTTTGTTTGTGTGTGAGAGAGAGAGAGAGAGAGAGAGAGAGAGAGAGAGCAAATGTGTTTGCTTGTGTGTGTATGAGAGAGACAGAGAGGAAGAGAGAGAGAGTGTGTGTGTTAGTGTGTATGAGAGAGAGAGAGAGAGAGAGAGATAGCGAGGAAGAGAGAGAGAGAGAAAGAATTTTGGTGATGCTCAAGTGTGTGTGTGTGTGTGTAAGAGAGAGAGAGAGAGAGAGAGAGAGAGAGAGAGAGAGAGAGAGAAGAGAAAGTCTGTTGGGCGGAAGGCGTCGAGCAAAGTATAAGACCCCGTCCTTGGCATTGGGAGAAACGAATCCCCCACCACCTCCAGCAGGAAAGACCTCCGACGCCCTCAGGGACCAGGAGCCGCTGCTTGCAATGCACCGGCAGTAGCACGTCGAGCCATAAAACAAGGAATCCAGGCCGCAAGGAGACGCCGAATGAGAGGAAGAAAGAGAAATTGCTTTCATTAGTTCTCTTAATGGACGTCATTTGTATTGCTTTGGTGACGCATTCATCATCATCATCATCATCCTCCGCTTTTTTTTTTCAAAGAGTTTCGTCTGGATTTTTGTCATATCGTTCTTTTCTCTCCTCTTCTTCTTCTTCTTCATCTCCTCGTCTTCTTCTTCTTCTTCTTCTTCTTCTTCTTCTTCTTCTTTCTTCTTCTTCTTCATCTTCTTCGTTTTTATTTTCATTTTCATTCTCGTTCGTTGATCCGTCCTTCGCGGACGTAAAAATCAAAAAGAGTTATTTTTCTTTCTATTATTTCTAGTTATTCCTTCATTCGTCGTCTGTCACTATTTTTTAGTTTTTCCTCACCAATCCTTTCTTTTATTCTCTCCTAACTCTTTCTCCCGAGGTATCAAGACATTATCCGATTACAAATCCCTTTCAGGTATCCTACGAGGGAAAAAGCATCACTCAAAAGACGATGTTCAATTTTTTCAAGATATATATATATATATATATATATATATATATATATATATATATATATATATATATATATATATATATATATATATTTTTATATAAATATATATATTATATATATATATATATTTTTTCATTTACGTATGTATATATGAATGAATGTGTTTTCTTTCCGGTTAAACGTTGAAATGGCAAGGCTTCCTCCGCCCCCCTCTC
>NC_089741.1:27731973-27764473 GCF_040412425.1 Macrobrachium rosenbergii
GACTCTTAGCCTATTTAAGAAGAGTGGTTTTCAGAGTCAGGAAACACAGAATCAGGAAGTGAATACCAAATGTTCGCGGTGGAAGGGAATAAATACAGTCAACGAATCTTATACTTCTAAGAAAGTACCTAAGAAAGTAAAGTTTCCACGGTGAGAAGAGGTGGCCTAACAGGTGTCACGGTGCTACAAGAGTTTGGAAGAAAATCAGGCACAAATGGAAGTACAGGTTAATGACGTCAACTTTTAAGATGGTACAATTAACCGTGATCAAATTCACCCCCCCCCTCCCCAACCCCTGAAAAAAACGCTGATATATACCTTTATTTTAATTAGCCTGTCATACAGGAAGACTCTAGTCCAGAATCCAATGGAGTTTCTGTATCTCTGGAACCCCAAATTTCAGTGCGATGAGAGGTCAAACAATATCCTTTCTTCGTAAATTTCGGCACATTCTTCAGTTAGAATTAGCACCAAGAAGCCAATATTTCTATAACAAAGGGAAAATAGAAGTCACGACAGAATGAGCACGCGAGGATTCAATTCTGCCATCAGTAATGGCGAGATTTTTTTTTTCTGAAGTTTCCCGATGGAATGAAAGAGCTGCCATTGCAATATGTAATAAAGCCACGCCATCTTAACTGAACACATGGTTGAATGATGGAAGAGACTGACTGACTGATTCCACACCTGGTGTTTGCGTCGCAATTTTCAAGGTCCTGAAGGCAATACGGTAGAAAATGAAAAAAGATAAACAAGAAAGAAAATTTAGCATTAATCGGAGTAGACCCCTTACCCCACCCTTCTCTCTCTCTCTCTCTCTCTCTCATTAAAGCAAGGCCTCTTCAGTGTAAGTGAATTGATTAAATCCATTCAATAACATGTAAACTCATTCTGCTTTCATATTCAGTACCCGCTCTGAAATGGGCCTCTGGATACCCTCTGGAAAAGGCAAAGCAAATTCAAGCATAGCAGATTCAACCCCTCTTGCTTTTGGGCTTCAAAGCAACAAATGGCTGTGCGCTCCTTTTTTTTTTTTTTTTTTTTTTTTTTTTTTTTTCAGAGGAACAATTGAAATTCTTTTATAGGCCATTCCAATGGCACCGGAGCCAAGACCAATTTTTGACGCCGACTCGCACTGGTTGGTTGCCCCATGATTAATCAATCAGAACTCTTCCGCCCTCATAATTTCCAGGGTGGCTCCTCCTCCTCCTCCTCCTCTTCTTCTTCTTCTTCTTCTTCTTCTTCTTCTTCTTCTTCTTCTTCTTCTTCTTCTTCTTCTTCTTCTTGTAGATATTCAGACGCAATATAAATTTGTTCTCCTCCTCCTCCTCTTCTTCTTGTAAATATTCAGACGCAATATAAATTTGTTCTCCTTCTTCTCCTCCTCCTCCTCCTCCTCCTCCTCCTCTTCTTCTTCTTCTTCTTCTAGATATTCAAACGCAATGTAAATTTGTTCTCCTCCTCCTACTCCTCCTCTTCTTCTTCTTCTCCTTCTTCTTTTAAATATTCAGACACAATTTCAATCTGTTCTCCTCCTCCCCTCCTCTTCTTTTCTAGATATTCAGACTCAAATTTCATCTGTTTTCCACCTCCTCCTCCTTTTCTTCTTCTAGATATTCAGACGCAAATTTAATGTTCTCCTCCTCCTCCTCCTCCTTATTCTTCTTCTTCTAGATATTCAGACGCAAATTTAATCTCCTCCTCCTCTTCCTCCTTCTCCTTATTCTTCTTCTTCTAGATATTCTTCAATTCAATCTCCTCCTCCTCCTCCTCCTCTTCTTCTTCTTCTTCTTCTTCTGGATACCCAGACGCAATTTCAATCTGTTCGCTGAACTGATTCCGAATGTTCCTCTACAGAAATATAAGCAAAGGACTTATTTTCTTTTTGGGGGGGGCTTTATATTCGCGAATACCTCTCCAAAATAATACTTTCTCAATTCCTATTAAAAATAAAAGCGTACCAAATCGCTGTCACAGAATTCCCCCAGCCCCATCTCTCTCTCTCTCTCTCTCTCTCTCTGCAGTTTCCATTGCAATTCAGGCAGGCAGGAGGGCAGCAAGCAGAGTCAAAAGCCGAACCCAGTAACTAATTCCCATTGTCGAAAAAGAGTATTCAAGCATCACTGATATTTTCTCCGATTACCCTTTGGCCAAAAAGTGCTGGCTGGAAACATCGGCGTTCCGATGCCCACCCCCCTCCCCCCCGGGAGGGGGAAAGAGAGAGAGAGAGAGAGAACATTCACTTAGATGCAAATGGCGTGAGGGAAGCGTTTCAGAATTGCTATTTTTTATGTTAATGATTGCCATCCTAGCTTCTCTCTCTCTCTCTCTCTCTCTCTCTCTCGCGACACGTCTGTTCAGGGGTCTAAAACACGGCGGGGAAATGAGTGCCCATTTTTGAAGCGTGTGTCCTATTGGCGTGTGTGTGTGCGTGTGTGTGTGTGTGTGTTTTAATACACGTGTATCTGGAGGAATATATAAATGCTACATTATATACAGGAAAATAGTGTTTGTACCGAGTATCATTTTCCTCAAAAAGTTCCTGATTTCTACGAAATACAATATTTTACCTCTGCTTAGATAATAATAATAATAATAATAATAATAATAATTATTATTATTATTAAAAATACTCATAGTAGCATTAGTCTTGAAATGGAGAATCAAATCCACAGGTATATATGAGTTCATATATTTAAAAAGGGGAATCGAACAGATTCCCTCAAGCTCTCCGTAGAGATTTATTTTTAAATATATATATGTACCTGTATATATCTGTGAATTTGTTCTCCAGTATTATTATTATTATTATTATTATTATTATTATTATTATTATTATTATTATTACATTTTTTGCATTTAAAGAACCTTGTTCTAACATCAATAAAAAGGTGGGATAAGGCAAGATTAGCTAAAAGACCTTTTCATAAACGGTAAAATTCAAAGTTTGTACGTAAGTTTCCACTGCTCGGTCACGTGATGCTTCATGTTCCAAAGTGTGCTGTTGGTAAAATGTTATCTGTTGGACCCTACATGCTGTTATGCTGCAAAGTGTATGCTAACTTCACTTACACTTTTATTTACGAGGGTCCTTGCATCGTATGAATGTTTTACTTCAAATAATAATAATAATAATAATAATAATAATAATAATAATAATAATAATAATAATAATAATCAATCTCAATACCGAAACAAAGTGGTCTAAGATTTCAACAGTGAACATTTCCGTTGGATCAGAAAAACAACTGAACTTTATTCTGATACTGACCTTTCCAGATGCGTCGAAACGGACCCACCAATTTACTACGTACAATTATCCTTTTTTTTTTTTCTTCACAACGCTACTCAAATCGGCAGGTATTCGTTCATTCTGCAGATGCTCGACTGCTGGAATTGCTGAAATACACGAAAGATTTATTTCATAATTACTTCTGTAGCATCATCTATGCAATATTATTATCATATCTCTCTCCCTTTGCAATTACTGGCGCAGAACCGTATTATTTTATATAAATAACTTTAGCTTTTAACCTGTACTTAAAGCTGAGATTCTGCATTACTGAAAGACAATTCCTTTCATTACGTTTCAGTTCTCAAGCAAAGGTCGACTGCTGTGAATTAGACGCTTTTTATACAATGTATATCTTCCCGTTTTCTATGCAGTTAGTTAAGCTGGAACACTGACTGGGAATACTATAGCAAATCCCCTCAGATCTCAGTCCAGCTTCGCCACTTCTCTCCACCTCAATTTTATCCGTTCTTACCATTTACCTCCTCTCATCTCTCACCTTTATCTTCACTCCCATCCCATTCCATCCTTTTCCCTTCCACTACATCGTTCTCTCTCCTTTCCTTCCCACTCCAAAATCTTCTTTCCTCTCCCATTTCATCTCTTCCTTTCCCACGACAGATCTTCATTCCCCCTCCCAGTCTACAGCTTCCCAGCTTCCCATCCCACAAAAGTTTCCTCTGCCTTCCCACTATGACTCTCTGCCCTTCCGGGAACAAAATCCCCTCTTTCTCCTATCTCATTCTTCCCCTTCCCTTCCTTACCCACCACACTATTTCAACTCCGCTACCCATTCCTTCATCTCGTCTCCCGACTTGGGAGGTCCAGCCAGCGAGAGAGAGAGCTTCCTCTCTCTCTTTTTAATACACACAATCCTTCTCTCTCTCTCTCTTTAGATACACTAAATTCTTTTTTTATCTCTCTTTCTCTTCTTTAGACACTAAATCCTTCTCTCTCTCTCTCTCTCTCTCTTCTTTAGATACACTAAATCCTTCTCTCTCTCTCTCTCTCTCTCTCTCTTTAAATACGCTAAATTCTTTTTATCTCTCTTCCTCTTCTTTAGACACCAAATCCTTCTCTCTCTCTCTCTCTCTCTCTCTCTCTCTCTCTCTCTCTCTCTCTCTTCTTTAGATATACTAAATCCTTCTCTCTCTCTTTAAATACGCTAAATTCTTTTTTTATCTCTCTTCCTCTTCTTTAGACACTAAATCCTTCTCTCTCTCTCTCTCTTCTTTAGATATACTAAATCCTTCTCTCTCTGTCTCTCTCTCTCTCTCTTCTTTAGATATACTAAATCCTTCTCTCTCTCTCTCTCTCTCTCTCTCTCTCTCTCTCTTTAAATACGCTAAATTCTTTTTTATCTTTCTTCCTCTTCTTTAGACACTAAATCTCTCTCTCTCTCTCTCTTCTTTAGATACACTAAATCCTTCTCTCTCTCTCTCTCCCTCTTTAGATATACTAAATTCTTAGTTAACTCTCTCCCTCTTCTTTGGGCACTAAATCCGTCTCTCTCTCTCTCTCTCTCTCTCTCTCTCTCTCTCTCTCTCTCGTCCGGGTCTTCACGAATTTCCGAGATGGAGTGAAGCAATTCGCGAGTGCTTCCACTGTCCGCTGGAGGAGGAGGATTTGCATCGGAAAACACCTTTGAACACGAGAGAGAGAGAGAGAGAGAGAGAGAGAGAGAGAGAGAGAGAGAGAGAGAGAGAGAGAGAGATTCTGAATGGTGTTAATTAGCTGCTGAAGGATGGAGACGCAGTTTCCCGACTTTAATTTAAAAGCGACGATGGATAAAGATGGCTCCGGAGACTGAAGAAAGCAGGGAGAGAGAAAGAGAGAGAGAGAGAGATAAGAGAGAGAGAGAGAGAGAGAGAGAGAGAGAGAAGGATTTAGTGTATCTAAGAAAAAGAGGAGAGAGAGAGAGAGAGAGAGAGAGAGAGAGAGAGAGAGAGAGAGAGAGAGAGAGAAGGATTTAGTAGAGAAAGAGAAAGAGAGAGAGAGAGAGAGAGAGAGAGAGAGAGAGAGGAGAGAGAGAGAGAGAGAGAAGGATTTAGTGTATCTAAAGAAGAAAGAAGAGAGAGAGAGAGAGAGAGAGAGAGAGAAGGATTTAGTGTATCTAAAGAAGAAAGAGAGAGAGAGAGAGAGAGAGAGAGAAGGATTTAGTGTATCTAAAGAAGAAAGAAAGAGAGAGAGAGAGAGAGAGAGAGAGAGAGAGAGAGAGAGAGAGAGAAGGATTTAGTGTATCTAAAGAAGAGAGAGAGAGAGAGAGAGAGAGAGAGAGAGAGAGAGAGAGAGAGAGAGAGAGAGACCTAGTATATCAAAAGGAGAGACCCACACACACACACACACACACAAAGAGAGAGAGAGAGAGAGAGAGAGAGAGAGAGAGAGAGAGAGAGAGAGAGAGAGAGAGAGAGAGACCTAGTATATCCAAAAGAGAGAGAGAGAAGAGGGATCTGGTGTATTTAAAGAATGGCCTCGCTCCATTGTAATAGGCCCTACCTCGTCGAGGCCTACCCATTTATCAATGTTGAACCACGTCAGTCCTCTTGTCTTCTCTTTGTCCGTCCTCCCCCAACCCCCCCAAAACTGCGACCCGCAACAGTCGATTAACAATCAGGAACTTAATTCAAGGCCTAGGTTGCGAGAGAGGTAGGCTGCACTTCTAACTTCATCTGAACAGTTTAACTCAACCAGCCAAAGAAATAATTTGAAAATAATCTGAAAATAATTAAAAAATAATCTGAAATAAGAGAAAGCGTTTTTTATATATAACAGACTGAAAAATGAACATACGAGATACCACCTCCATAGGCAAGAGAATAACAGTAAAATGAATACACGTTTCATTAGAAGACAGAAAATATAAATACTGAAGCATCAGATTCTACAGAATTTGAAGCGAAATGTGAACAGAAAAAGGAATATTAATCAACTGTGTTACGGAACCATACGGTAGAGTTGTATTATCAACAATATTCAACGGTGACTCACACGAATAAAAGTACGACAGGGAATAAATAATATTCCATTGTTTTTTTGCTGTCAACTGAATGCTGTATACAAATACTTGAGTTCTACCTATCAGGAACATTTTTAATGTCGTTATTTTTAAAAGCAATTTACAGTATATGTATAATATATATACACACATACATACATACATACATATATATATATATATATATATATATATATATATATATATATATATATATATATATATATATATACATATATATCTAGAAATAATCAATACACAATCACGTGTGGAGCAGAGATAAATTTCTGACTCATCAGGATCGAACCCAAGTCTTTCGATTGAGAGGGCGCTGCCCACTAGGCCGTACAAGTCAGGTTCCAACTTCTTTTTATGACTTGTATGGCCTAGTGGGCACCGCCCTTGCCTTTCAATTGAAAGACCTGGGTCCGATTCTGATGTGAGTCAGAAATTTATAAATATATATTGTAATATAAAAATCCGCTAGTAATTTTTTTTTTTTGGTATGAGAAGCCTCAAACAGGTTAACGCTATATACAGTACTACAACAGACAGATGATTTATATTATTTCCAATTCTGATACAATTACAGAAGACAAAATTTGAATGAATACCATCCAGTTTTATACAAGTTACTCGCAGATTTATAATTCCTATAACTGCACTTTGCATCTGAAAATTTGATGGAAATTGGACATATAAATATATTACGAATAAAATTCGAAAGACCAACGATAAGTAATAATATATAATATAGTACAGAATCACTTCTCCCCAAACTGCCTCAAATTCAAACCTTCCACCTGTGTTCATCTCTACTACAGGAGTTTCACGCCCTTTGAATCTACCTGAACCCCCTTTTCTGATCATATCTGACTTATCTCTGTCGAGGACTCTGCAGGTGTGTGTGTGTGTGTATGTGTGTGTTGTGTGTACGTGTGTGTGTGTGTGCGTCTTTGTTTCAAGTTATTTAGCTGGTCCGCTGGTATGGTAATTAGTGTCGTGCCATGCCGCTCAGATGCCGCGAGTTCGCGCCTCCCCCAGGGCGATGAAAAAATCACTGGCTCTGTATCATGAACAGTTACTGCTACAGTGTGGGGTCTGCGGTGGGAGGTTGAAACCAACATTCTTTGAAAGCTTGAATTTCAAGTCAGTGGCCCCTTTGGTGTGCTTGTTCCATGTGAATAGGTTTCATCTACCGAATTATAATAATATTGGTAATATGCCTGGTTGCCTAACCCACAGCGTTTGTGTATAACACAATATACTATCCTTACATCCCCATAAGTTCAGTCACATTTGTTTAAAGACTACATCTAACCTATTCTTTTTATCCGTAGCTTGAACTGCCACAAGTGATGAAACTCGGACGGCAGAGTTACCACAGGCTCGGAATCCCAGCTAAAATAACTCGCGGGACTTCTGTCTGTGACTCCGGGTTCCTGGCTAAAATAACATGACTTGCCGTGCAGGTTTCTTGTTAGAATAACATGGCTGCACCTGGATGACTCTGCTTCTTGCTGTTCTCGCTTACAACACCGCTGTACTTGAAACTCCATCCACATTTATGTTATTTCTTCCCTTCTCAAAGATGCTGAAGATTTGTACTCTCTCCTCTTATCAACAAAGAATTGTAGTCTTTCCCAGTAGTCAAGGTCCTTAACTTCTTCTATTCTAGCTGTAAAGGACCTTTGTACACTCTCTATTTGTGCAATATCTTTTTGGTAGTGTGGGTACCATATTATATTGCAATATTCAAGTGGGCTACGTACGTACGTTTTATAAAGCATAATCATGTGTTCGGCTTCTCTTGTTTTGAAGTGCCTGAATAACATTCCCATTTTTGCTTTGCATTTTGCCAATAGTATTGCTATTTGATCATTGCGTAACATATTCCTATTCAACATCACACCAAGGTCTTTAACTGCTTCCTTATTTGTGATTGTTTCATTATTAGGTCCTTTATATGCATATAGCATTCCTTCTTTATCACCATAGTTTATTGATTCAAATTTATCAGAGTCAAATACCATCCTATTTACCTCTGCCCATTTATATATTTTGTTTAGGTCTCTTTGTAGCGAGTTCCTATCTTCATCACAGGTAATTTCTCTACTTATTCTTGTGTCATCGGCGAAACTTCTCACTACCGAGTCCTTAACATTAATGTCTATGTCTGCAATCATAATCACAAACAGCAATGCAGCTAACACTGAAGTGTCTCTAGGTTTCTTAGAGTAAGAGACACTGAAGTGTCTCTAGGTCTCTTAGAGTATGAGACAATGAAGTGCCTCTAGGTCTCTTAAAGTAAGAGACAATGAAGTGCTTCTAGGTCTCTTAGAGTAAGAGATACTGAAATGCTTCTAGGTCTCTTCGAGTAAGAGACACTAAAGTGCCTCTAGGTCTCTTAGAGTAAGAGACAATGAAGTGCTTCTAGGTCTCTTACAGTAAGAGATACTGAAATGCCTCTAGGTCTCTTAGAGTAAGAGACACTAAAGTGCCTCTAGGTCTCTTAGAGAAAGAGACAATGAAGTGCCTCTTGATTTCTTAGAGTAAGAGACAATGAAGTGCATCTCGGTCTCTTAGAGTAGGAGATACTGAAATGCCTCTGTAAGACACAATGAAGTGCCTCTAGGTCTCTCAGAGTAAGAGACACTGGAAGTGCCTCTAGGTTTCTTAGAGTAAGAGACACTATACTGTTCTGTGTCTCTTGGCATTTCAGGCAGACAAGAAAATACTCATACTGTTCTGTGTCTCTTGGCATTTCGACAGACAAGAAAATACTCTTGAAAATCTTTTTGAAACGTCAGGGCAATACAACCTTCCATTTCAAACTGCTAGGATTGCAGAACTCTAAAAAAATTATACAGATATTTAGCCACCATCCTTGTTATTATTTATTATTATATTATTATTATTATTATTATTATTATTATTATTATTATTATTATCGTGTCAGCACGGGCTCTTGCGCCTCAATCAACCAAAAAATCAAAACCCCACTTTCCAGAAAATTTCCAAAATGGCAGAGCTCTTGAAAAAATAAAGAAATATAAACTCTTACCCGGTATAATATCTCACTTTCCAGCAAATTCCCAAAATCGCGCATCTTTAAAAAAAAAAAAAATCACGAAAAAAAGGAGCAACAAATAAGAAAATAACCTTCTCCTCCCCCAAAAACCTTAATTAAGCTTGAAGTTGGCGATGTTAATCAGCGGATAAGAAGCAACTTATTAAGCTAAATCTCCCGCGAGGTTTTTCAAGATCGCTCGATGATGCAGATGATGATGATAATGATGTGATGATGATGATGATAATGATGCGAGGTGATGGAAGCGTTCGCTGTGTGACAGCGACTATGAGCGACTTAATAAAAATCTATAATAAATAAGTAAAAAATGGCGATCGAGTTTTATGTACACCCGCAACAGCGTATAATCAAGGCCACCGAAAATAGATCTATCTTTCGGTGGTCTCGGTATAATGATGTATGAGCCGCAGCCCATGAATCTTTAACCACGGCCCGGTGGTGGCCTATCCTATATCGTTGCCAGAAGCACGATCATGGCTAACTTTAACCTTCAATAAAATAAAAACTACTGAGGCTAGAGGGCTGCAATTTGGTATGTCTGATGACTGGAGGGTGGATGATCAACATGTCAATTTGCAGCCCTCTAGCCTCAGTGATTTCTAAGATCTGAGGGCGAACAGAATAGAGCGCGGACAGAAAAAAGCGCGGACGGACAGACAAAGCCGGCACAACAGTTTTCTTTGACAGCAAACTAAAAATGAGCGAGAGTGAGGACAGAATCATTCCGATTTGAATAAAAAGCTGACACTGGAGACAAGGCGCTTCGGGGCAAAACTCAGAATAATAACTCAGTTGATAACAGCAGGAAGCAGCGAGCAGGGATGTCAATAAAAGATTATAAAATAGGAGATAAATGATGCCTGTTTGGATAAAAATTATTATATGAAATATTGTCCTGACTGTGAGTAACTATTTCCTGTCTGACTAGAATGAATTTTATCCTGTTATCCAGTCATAAAACAGGATTACACTAGCAAACAGTATTATACACAGAATGAAGAGAGACCTTCACACACACACACACAAACTAATTTTACTGATGCGAGTATAATCCTGAATATTACACCTTAACTGTTGTTACGGTCTTCGAAAGGATACCAAGACTGATATCAATATAAAGATACTGTTTTTAGCCTCTTACTGGAGGTTTTTAATCACGTGGGTGGGTTTCTTTAGTAGAGTCTTAATTACGGTGTGTATTCATGTAGTCATACCACAGGATTATCTGATACAGCTTATAATAATTAAGGCCCAGAAATTCAGGGACCTGTTTAATAATTTTCCAGGCTGAATAGTCTACGACGTACTCCCATTTCTAAAGTTGATGATTGGGGAAAAATGGCTTTTTAATGCCTGTGGTTCTAAAACTTTGAATATACGACTCGATTTTCTGCTACTAGAAAGGCAGCTCTGTAACTATAAAAATGTGAGCAAACTTTGCATTTATAAGTCAATTTTCTGCTACAAGAAAGGCAACTCTGTAACTACAAATATTATTAGCATAAACAACTCAATTTTATGCTAAAACAAAGGCAACTCTGTAACTATTATGAAAACTTTGCATATACAACTCAATTTTCTGCAAAACGTTGCATAAACAACTCAATTTTATGCTAAAACAAAGGCAACTCTGTAACTATACAAATATGAGCAAACATTGCATGTACAACTCAATTTTCTGATAAAACAAGAGCAACTCTCTAACTACAAAATAGCAAACTTTGAAAATACAACTCAATTTTCTGCTGAAAGAAAGGCAACCCTGTAACTATAAAATATTAGCAAACTTTGCATATACAGCTCAATTTTCTGCTAAAACAAGAGCAACTCTGTAACTACAAAATAGCAAACGTTGAACATAAAACTCCATTTTCTGCTAAAAGAAAAGCAATTCTGTATCAACAAAACATTGGCAATCAGCTTTCGTGTCTAACGTTTTATTGACCTGGAGGCGTGAGGAAGCCAACTATACACGTTCAGTACAAGACCACTTCGCCAAATTGGTGTATATCATGGATATCATCGCAAAAGCAATAAAGATTTTAGTTTTCGTTTACCAGTGCTCCGTTGGAAATGGCTTCTGATTTAAAAATGATGAGATAATATAAAATGAATTTTACGATGAATTTCATTCGCTATATAAAAGGAGTTTTATAACGACTTTCACTTGCTATATAAAAGGAATTTTATAATGACTTTCATTTACTATATAAAAGGAGTTTTATAATGAATTTTATTTGCTTATAAAAGGAATTTTATCATTTTATTTGCTTATAAAAGGAATTTTATAATTTCATTCGCTACATGAAAGGAACTTTATCATGAATTTCATTTGCTATATAAAACGAGTTTTATAACGAATTTCATTTGCTACATAAAGGAATTTTATAATGAAAATTTCATTTGCTACGTAAAAGGAATTTTATAATGACTTTCATTTGCTACATAAAAGGAATTTTATAATGAATTTAATTTACTATACAAAAGAATTTTTATAATGAATTTTACTTGCTACATAAAATGAATTTTATAATGAATTTCATTTGCTATAGGTAAAAGGAATTTTATAATGAATGTTCTTTGCTCTGTGACGATAAACTTCTTTCTTATGAATATATTGAACGACTCTGGAAACAATTCCACGGTCTGGAAGTGAACACTGCAAAGTACTACAGTGTGAACGCAAAATATAATGTGTATAGCGTTCCCAGGATGTGGCAGGGTTCAAGAGTAATAAGCTCTCAGGAGTACTAGCCAAAATAGTATTGGTATAAAAGGCGGAGAATATTAAATTCCCAACCTAGTTGATGCGAGTCCAAGTTTTAAAAGTCAATGACGAGACGATAAGTTTTTCTTACACTGGTCCAACATTAAAATGATATGGAAGGGTGAGTTCTACTAAGTTCCATAAGAAATATGCAGACGACCCCGCCCTTAAACAAACCTAATTTTCAACACTGTCAACCGACTCGAATCCTTTGGTGCATGGCAGAATAGAATAGAATTATACAGTTAATGCCGAAGACCAAGCGCTGGGACCTCTGAGGTCATTCAGCGCTGAAAGGAAAATTGAGAGTGAAAGGATACGAAGGTGTAACAGGAGGAAAATTTCTCAGTTGAACCATGAAACAATTGTAAGAAGGTGGAAGGCAAGACGGAAGAAAGAATATGAATGGAAGTACAGTAAAAATGGGTTACAGATAGGGGTCGGAGAGATGCTACGTAATGCCTACAGTGCACTCTAAGTGGTTTGGTGCATGGTGACCATTTTCCAGTAGGCAAAATATTCTCGGTCACTGTCAAGCTGTTATTTTTTCGTAATGACCGAAAAGTCTTAATTTTTAGTTTTCTATTGTGCCGGCTTTGTCTGTCCGTCCGCACTTTATTCTGTCCGCCCTTAGATCTTACAAACTACTTAGGCTAGAAGGCTGCAAACTGGTATTTGATCATCCAACCCCCAAACATCAAACATAGAAAATTACAGCCCTCTAGTCTCAATAGTTTTTATTTGATTTCAGGTTAAAGTTAGCCATAACCGCGACCACCAAAAGATAGATCTATTTCCGGTGGCCTTGATTATACGCTGTAGCGGCTGTACAGAAAACTCGATTGCGCCGAAGAAACTTCGGCACATTTTTCACTTGTTTGTTTCTGATGACAAACTGAGCGCATATCACAACGACTAAATAAATAAATTCTGTTTAATTAATGGTCTTGTTAAGGAATATCTGCATTCCCACTTTCAAGTGAATGAGGTCAGCTGGCTAATGACACTTATACATACCTGCATACAATCATACACATCTATTCATACATAAATACATACAATCTGCCATGATTTATAACTGGTCATTTCAGGAAATCTTAACAATCTCCCTTAAGACATTCGTAAGAAAGTATAGAAAAAATATTAATCCAAATTAATATTTCAAATTATCCTGGTATTTTAGGGTATACTCGATCTCCATGAGGCAATGAACGTTATTCATATAAGGGTAAAAAGGGTAAAAATCATTGAGGCTTGAAAGAAAAAGCAACAGCTAAGATATATAACACCTACTTCTATTTTTTTTAAGCAGAAAAATAGGTTCTCCATAAGTTGTGGATATCTTGTCCATATCTTTGAAACATAATTCCCAGCAATTATGATACAAACATAAATTTTCGTTTATTGTATCTATACACTGTATAGGATCTTCCACTGTATTGATTTCCACTACACACACACAATATATATATATATATATATATATATATATATATATATATATATATATATATATATATATATATATATATGTATATATAATATATTGTATATATAATAAAAATATATAAATATATTTATATATATACACACACACATATACACATATATATATATATATATCTTAGTTATATATTCCTGCATAAAAATATATAAATAAGACTTATGGTCATATGGACACACACACGCTTACATAAGTTTCACATTACACCCAAAAGACCATTATACTTTTATCAAGCAGTTAAAAACCAGTGCCAAAACCGTTTGAAATACTGGGATTTTCTACATTCAAAAAGAAAATATGTTTATTCTGTTCGAAAAGTGGACATTTGTATTTGTGGTTCTTTGGCTGCAACGTAAGCCGGTTGTTTTCTGAAGAGATCTTGGGAGCAGCTGAACATGTCAGTTACCTTTGCATTTACGCTTTTTATTTTACATACAAACAAACACACACACACAATATGTATATATGGTTATATAATATATATATATATATATATAAAATATGTATATATATATATATATATATATATATATATATATATATATATATATATATATATATATATATATATAAAAACCAGTTTACAGAAAATACAAATTAAAAAAGAGTTACTTATATATATTGATATATATATATATATATATATTTTATATATATATATATTCCACAATATATAGAATATATATATATATATGTTGATATTCTGTTGGTTCCCCGCTCGTTCCCTTTGTGGATTGTGCCTCCTTACCTTCAAGTTTTTTTGTTTTGATTTGAGCTGCCGGTTTTCTGTCGTCAGTCTCTGGGTAGGGCAGCGAAGGTAGCGGCAGTGGCAGCAGCGCCTTTTTGAGTCGACGTTGGTCGAGTTTTTGAAAAATTGGAGCACGGCTCATCGACGTTGAGGTGGAGTGTGACCATGAGTAGTCGTGTGACCACATGCTCATCTTTGATGACAGCTGATGCATTTCTCCATCAGGGTTTTCTGGTTTTTTTTTTTCCCTGTCGTGAAGCTGAGGGCTGTCTTGGTGCCCCGATGGAGGACATGTTTGGTTTTTTTTTTCTGCCTGCAGTTGTTTATTTTTGCCTTTTTTTTTAAAGCTACTGTTTTTATTTGTTTCATATTTTGTTTAGTGCTGCCTTTTGGTTTTTCTTGTATTTATGGTTTTATCTTTTACCAGACCTGACTCATTATAAATTTTTGTAAATAAATTAATTTTGAGCTCATTATATTGTTTTTGTTGTTTCCCTCCTTTGTTTGTTGCATCTGCCGTCAGTCATGACAGCCCCGTCCTGAGTATGTTAAAGAACCTGCATAACATATACAATTACAGAATGAATACAATATTAATATAATATATATTATATATATATATACTTATATATACAGTATATATATATATATATATATATATATATATATATATATATATATATATATATATATATATATATATTTATATATATTTGTTACATACATATGCAGTTACAGAATGAATACAAATAAAAAAAAAAGAGACGAAGTCACTAACTTCCCTGGAAGAATAATTCTGGTACACGTAAATGATAAAAGGCCGTGTAATTATAAATTCTTCGTATCATCCGGTACTTAGAAAGCATTCTTAATTCACTGAGCTTATAGGAAACAGAAATAAAACAGTAATTATAAGCCGAACCTTTCGGAGAAATACTGAAATGTTATATATACAATTTTCATAATTTCTTTTCAAGAGGAGAAAATTGTGAAGAGGATTATCGTACATGAGAAACTGTCTCTCGACTTTGCATTATGAGAAATTAATTCAAATCTGAAATGAATTTCTCTCAAGAGAGATTTTGTATTTTTTTACTATAAATTAATTCAGGGTAGTGTCTAATATCAAAAAATGCCGCAGATTTTGTTTGAAAAAAAAAAAAACAAGTAAAAAATGCGCCGAAGTATCTTCGGCAAAATTGAGTTTTCTGTACAACCGCTACAACGTATAATCAAGGCCACCGAATATACATCTAACTTTCGGTGGTCTCGTTATAATGCTGTATGAGCCGCGGCCCATGAAACTTTAACCATTGCCCGGTGGTGGCCTGTCCTATGTCGTTGCCAGAAGCACGATTATGGCTAACTTTAACATTTTAATAAAATAAAAACTACTGAGGCTAGAGGGCTGCAGTTTGGCATGTTGGATGACTGGAGGGTGGATGATCAATATACCAATTTGCAGCCCTCTAGCCTCAGTAGTTTTAAGATCTGAGGGCGGACAGAAAAAGTGCAGAGATAAAAAAGTGAGGACAGAATACAGTGCGGACGGACAGACAAAGCCGGCACAATAGTTTTACATAAAACTAAAATGGAATTTAATCATGGTATTTTCGCCAGTAACATAAAACGAATATATTTCCTGTTGATGAAAGTTAAATTGAATGAAATGATATCCATCTCATAAACGTGTTTTAATGAAGGGAAATATGGTGTGAGATCTTCATTCAACATAAACTTATAATCCTCGGACTGTACGTTTCTCTACTTTTCCTCCTGCTCCCTACCTTAGGAATTTCCATTTTGCTTCTGTGTTCCCGTCTCCCTCCATTTTTTCCCCTCTTTTCTTCCTCGGGTAAAGCTACAAAAGGAGACTGGTTCATAGATCCATCTGCTTTAAACACGTAAAAAATGCGCCGAAATTTCTTCGGGGCAATTGAGTTTTCTGCACACCGTGTAATGCTGTTTGAAAATCTCGACGTGCTGCAGTATGAAACTCTCAACCACGAACTGGCAGCGCTCAGCTGCTTCCGAGATGCTGTCAAGCGAAGATGCGTCGGCGGCTGTGCCAGAGGCACGATCATGGCTAACTTTAACCTTAAATAAAATAAAAGCTACTGAGGCTAGAGGGCTGCAATTTGGTATGTTTGATGACTGGAGGGTGGATGATCAACATACCAATTTGCAGCACTCTAGCCTCAGTAGTTTTTAAGATCTGAGGATGGACTGAAAAAGAGCGGACGGATGGACAAAGCCATCTGAATAGTTTTCCTTTAAAGAAAACTAAAATGGACAGTTTAACCAACAGTGAGCAATGTTTCAGTGACAGAAGCTTGTTTTAGGATGGGTATCTGGGCACACCTGTTCTTTATGAGGTGGTACCACGAATGGTGGCTTTTCATTTTCAGTAGGAATGCACTGCTAGGCCCGAGTTCGAGTCTCCGGCCGGCCAATGAAGAATTAGAGGAATTTATTTCTGGTGATAGAAATTCATTTCTCGGTATAATGTGGTTCGGATTAGACAATAAGCTGTAGGTCCCGTTGCTAGGTAACCAATTGGTTCTTAGCCACGTAAAATAAGTCTAATCCTTCGGGCCAGCCCTAGGAGAGCTGTGGGTCAGCTCAGTGGTCTGGTTAAACTAAGGTACAAAAGTCTGTCATCCCAGGTAATGCATTTTTTCGTTTTTTTTTTCTAGGAAGATGAGAAAATATTAACAAATTCTACTACTATTACTACTACTGCTAATAATAATAAAAAATATAAAAATAATAATATTAATATTAAGAATAACTGGAAAGCGAGTCGAATAATAATAATAATAATAATAATAATAATAATAATAATAATAATAATAATAATAATAATAATAATAATAGTAGTAATAATAATAATGGGAAAGTGTGTCGAATATTAACGATAATAATAATAATAATAATAATAACAATAATAATAATAATAATAATAATATTAATATTAATGTTAATAATAATAATAATAATATAAATATTATTAATAATAATAAAATTAATTGGAAAGTGTGTCGAACACTAATAATAATAATAATAATAATAATAATAATAATAATAATAATAATAATAATAACAACACAAGTGGAAAGTGTGCGTGGCGGTTTGCTCACGGTCTGATAGACATCACAGAACTCATCCTGCAGTGGAATGGCAATTTGATTTGATTCGACAAGGCTCATTTGGTTGGGACATCAAATGGCATTACCTGGAATCTATCTCTTTTTTTTTTTTTTTTCTTCTTTTTTGGGTGGCTGGATAAAAATGTTGTAAAATTCATCGAGGCCGTGTTCGCCTTAATGAGTGACACCGGGGATCGATACCCTGGTGGGCGCGTAGATTCGTGACGTGGGTATGTTTGTTTTATGTATGTGTGTGTGTGTGTGTGTATGGATGTATGTATATACGAGTACATACACATACATATATATATATATACAGTATATATATCTGTTTATGTAATAAATATATATACTGTTTAAACAGATATAATATATATATATATATATATATATTACATAAACAGATATATAATGTATATATATATATACCTTGACCAAGGCGTTACTGACTCAACTTCAAGCAGTTGAGTCAGTACCGTCTTGGCCTGTTACTCAGGAGACTGAGGTTTGTTCCCAGTGTGTCAAAAAAAAAAAAAAAAAAAAAAAAAAAAATATATATATATATATATACTGTAATATATATATATATAACATATATATATATATATATATATATATAATACGTGTCATATATATATATATATATATATATATATATATATATATATATATATATATATATATATATATATATATATATATACTGTAATCACGTGTCATACAAGGGTTCTGTAATTCCGTTGTAACAAACACTGTAAGACCATTGAAGTAATATCAACAACATCCTGGTACATATACACGAGTGGCTTTGCACAGAATAATAGGCTTCACTCCATCTATTTGATACTGGACAATCAAATGATGTTATGCTCACAGACCTGTGGTTTAAGATTTATATATATATATATATATATATATATATATATATATATATATATATATATATAATATACAATATATATGATATATGTATTTATATATATGTATGTATGTACGTATATATATATATATATATATATATATATATATATATATATATATATATATATATATATATATATATATATATATATAATGATTACATCGTATGTAAATACAACCGCCATACAGGGAATTCTGAACCTAGATACTATTTCTCTTGAAAACATTGAAATTTAGATACATATTACGAATGCGGAAACCTCCACACCTCTGCCCACCAAAACTCCACCCCTCCCCACCATTACCCACCAAAGCTCCACCCCTCCCCACCCGCCCCCACGGGGATTCTTATCTCTGGGTTCGAAGAAAATCGCATTTAAAAATCCAACTTTATCGAAAATAGAGTTATTACTTTTCTGAAAAGAAAACTATTGTGCCGGCTTTGTCTGTCCGTCCGTACTTTTTTCTGTCCGCCCTCAGATCTTCAAAACTGCTGAGGCTAGAGGGCTGCAAATTGTTAAGTTGATCATCCACCCCCAATCGTCAAACATACCTAACTACAGCCCTCTAACCTTAGTAGTTTTTATTTTATTTAAGGTTAAAGTTAGTCATAATCGTTCTTCTGGCAAAGATATAGGATAGGCCACCACCGGCCCGTAGTTAAAGTTTCATGGCCGTGGCTCATACAGCATTGTACCGAGACCACCTAAAGATAGATCTATTTTCGGTGGTCGTGATTATACGATGTACAGAAAACTCGACTGCATTTTTACTTGTTTTGTATCGAAGTCGTATTGTCACATATGCAGTGAATGTCACCAGATGATTTCATATTTATCTTGTACGAGTATATATCTACTCAAGAGAATGTTTGTGGGCTTACCTTCTAAGTTATAAGGAACATGGATACTTTGTCGAAATATTTCCAGAAAGTTCAGATGAGATCATTTCTGTTTGTCTGTCTAACAAGATACGAGGTAGAATGAGGATTACAGTATTTTGCTACTGAAACTTAATGAAAGTATGGACATGCAATGTATAGGAATTCGTCAACTTTCTCTCTCTCTCTCTCTCTCTCTCTCTCTCTCTCTCTCTTCTCTCTCTCTCTCTCTCTCTCTCTCTTGCTTGCTTCGTTCACACTTTTAGGATTAAAATATTTTGCTACTGAAACTTAATGAAAGTATGGACATGCAATGTATAGGAATTCGTCAACTTTCTCTCTCTCTCTCTCTCTCTCTCTCTCTCTCTCTCTCTCTGTTGCTTGAAGCTTCGTTCACACTTTCGGGTTATCTCCGCGCAAGAATATCCTAAAGGGAGCAATTATTAAATATTTTCCTGATGAAACTTGAAGTATTTCGGCGCTGTGTAAAGCAGGTTATAGTCCCCCACCCCCCCATCTCTCTCTCTCTCTCTCTCTTACTCCTATGCTGTCCTCTACAAGAAGATTCTAAAGGGAATAATGATTAAATTACTCTGTTGTTGAACCAAGGATCTGAGAAAATTGAGTCATGCCATTAGGCTGCCGAGAAAAAAAAGAAGAAGTAAAGTCATTAGCTTTTTTTTCGGGACGAAATATTAAACAAAGTGACATCAAAGAACAGCCGCCCTTGGACGCTGGAGCAGAACAGGAAGCGAAGTAATCTGTTCCGAGTTGCAGAGGAAAAAATAAGCGATTATTTCAGGCTGCTGTGAGATGTTTTATATATATATATATATATATATATATATATATATATATATATATATATATATATATATATATATATATATATATATATATATATATATATATATATATATATATATTAAACCTTCGAGCACATACAAGGTTAGCCAACCAGAAGCAGTGTTCTTCAATTCATAGTTTAAAAGCAATTTTATATCTCCACTGCAACAAGCATGGCCAAGCCTAACAGTTCCTCAGTTAAGTTTTCAAGAGATTGAAAATTTCCCTTGAAACAAGAACAGTCAACCAGGAGTAAAATTCTTGCTCTTTGTGGTAATTATAATGAATTTCAGTTCCTCACTGAAACCACCAATGCTTACCAGAGCTTATAAATTTTTTTGGTTTAACGTTAACAACCATAGTTTACCAAAGCTTTTTTTTTTTTTTGTGTAATGTTACAATTAATTTTTAATGTTACCAGCTTAGCTATTCTGATGCAGGATTCTTTAAAAATAGCAAATTACATATTAATTTTAAAGCTCCGTTTCGCAAGCTTAGTCACCCAAGCAAGCTTAGCCACCCAAAAACAAAGTTCTTCTCAAGTCTTACAGAATTACTTGCATATCTCCTTTGCAATGCAACAAGCTTAGCCACCCAGAATCAAAAAATGAAGTTAATAAGGTGAAGAAAAACATCATAATGTCTTTTATCACCCAGAAGTCAAAGCCGAATTTCAAATTTTTAGCCAAAAATTTCACGGTCATTTTCACCCGGCACTGAAAATTAAACGAATATTCTCACCCGGCAACAAAAATTAAAATGAATATTCTCACCCGGCACCAAAAATTAAAACGAATATTCTCACCCATCTCCGAAAATGAAAACGCATATTCTCACCCATCACTAAAAATTAAATGATTATTCTCACCCATCACCAAAAATTAAAAAGAATATTCTCACCCATCACCAAAAATTAAAAAAGAATATTCTCATCCATCACCAAAAATTAAAACGAATATTCTCACCAGGCATCAAAAATTAAAACGAATATTCTCACCTGGCATCAAGAATTAAAACGAATATTCTCACCCGGCATCAAAAATTAAAACGAATATTCTCACCAACACCAAAAAATCGGAACGAATATTCTCACCCGGCACCAAAAGTTAAAACGAATATTTTCACCCATTGCCAAAAATTAAAACTAATATTCTCACCCATCACCAAGCACGCTGTTGGCCCAGCGTTCGACTCTCCGACCGGCCAATGAAGAATTAGAGGAATTTATTTCTGGTGATAGAAATTCATTTCTCGTCATAATGTGGTTCGGATTCCACAATAAGCTGTAAGTCCCGTTGCTAGGTAACCAGTTGGTTCTTCGCCGCGTAAAATAAATCTAATCCTTCGGGCCAGCCCTAGGAGAGCTGTTAATCAGCTCAGTGGTCTGGTTAAACTAAGATATACTTAACTTTCACTCATCCCCAAAAATTAAACGAATATTCTCACCCAAAACCGAAAATTAAAACGAATATTCTCACCCGGAATCTCGACTGTGTAAGTCTTGTTGTCTTCTTCCGGTCCCTGGGTCCTACTCCATCCCCCTCCTCTCCAGCCTCCCTCCACCCCCTTCTTACCCACCACAACCCCCCTTCCCCCGAGCATAAACTCCGCGATGCTCCAAACCGACTAAAGCCTTTTTATTGGCATTCAAATCCATTTAAAACGCCCTCAGATTCCCAATAGCCGTTCAGAAACCGATAAACAAGCCATTCACTTGTCTTGCTGGAACGACTCTTTAGCCATTTCCTTTCCGCTATATTCTCATTCTTCTTCTTCTTCTTCTTCTTCTTCTTCTTCTTCTTCTTCTTCTTCTTCTTCTTCTTCTTCTTCTTCTTCTTCACAGTTTTATTCCTGTTTTTACATCTCATTTCCTTCAGATCAGTTATTCTGACGTTCGAGATGTTATGACAACTTTCTTTATTTCCTTCGTACTTGTTTCTTCTTCTTCTTCTTCTTCTTCTTCTTCTTCTTCTTCTTCTTCTTCTTACGGGAATCTTTATAACTTGTTAGTGTTTGGTACAGATTCCGAGAGATGGCTGGAAGGATAACAGCTTACGAGAGGACTTATAAATTGATAAATAAATAGATATTTTAATGAATGATTCAGTTAGTTTGCAAAATCTATCTATTAAAGCTGGGATAGTGGAAACAGCTAATTAAAACTTAATAGATTAGTTTGTTCGTCTCACTCAGAAGAACGAGCATAAAGGGAACAAACGAAGAAATAAATTACTGATGATAAGTGGAGAACGTAACAACACAGTGATAACATATATATATATATATATGATATATATATATATATATATATATATATATATATATATATATATATATATATATATATATATATATTATTATATATATATATATATTTATTTTAATATATAAACTCACACAGACATGTCAATCACACTGTTATATATATATATTATCTTATATATATATATATATATATATATATACATATATAATAATATATATATATATACAGACTGTATATATTATTTTCCTTAACATACATTTACATTTTAAAGGGAAAAGCTCCGATGTCAATCTGTTCTCATCAATTATCTTGGGATGAGGTTGCTACCCCATGCCCTCTTAATACCCTGACTGAGACGCATCACTTTTGATTAACTAGCATTTACCTAACTTGCTAATTTACTAAATTCAACATAGGTGAAATAAAGTGTTCAGGAAAATGGCCAAATTAATTTTTCCTCCGTGGTACTGAACTCTCTCTTTCTCTATATATATGTATATGTATACGTATATGTATATATATATATATATATATATATATATATATATATTATATATATATATATTCAGTATTTACCGAATCAGACTTTACAAGGAACCGAAACAAAGCTTACGCAACTGAAAGAGATACCCTCTTCTCTCTCTCTCTCTCTCTCTCTCTCTCTCTCTCTCTCTCACTGTTTCCTTATCTGACCATTTTTCTCCCAACCCGCCATCCTCGATATTTCGTTCCCGATAGCGTACTCCCATTCAATATTTAATAAGGAAACAATTCCCAGGAAGAAGAAAGTAATTCCGAGAATTTACGGGTAATTCCAGATACCGGACGATACCGAGTGTATCGCAGTTTCTTCAATCAAGAGTCTGATTTAGAAAAGAACTAAAAAGAAGATAAAAGATGGGAATGATAAATTACGGTTGTTAAACTACTTCTCTTTCTCTCTCTCTCTCTCTCTCTCTCTCTCTCTCTCTCTCTCTCTCTCTCTCTCTCTCTCTCTTTTCCTGTGTAAGGGAATCGTATAAATATCTTAACCAGAATTATTTCTGCATTGCTGTTTATGATCTTGACTTGAAAGCACTTTATTCAACCTTCTCCTGCCTGGAGCAAGCAAAATGTAACTAAGCAGACATACCCAAATTTGAAATTCGTCATGGACCACCCTCCCAAACCCGCCCCCCTGCCCCCTCCCAAATAACCTCTCTGAAGTAGATAATCAACTTTCTGAAAAAAAGCGCAATAGAAAACAAAAAACTTTATTCATTGCTGGCCGTGGCTGAACGCAAGGGAGGTGGGAGACAGAAACAGACCCTGAAGTCTCCACTGATAAGCCGACCTCCTGCCGAAGGAAGGCAGGGGCGAGACAGCCCTTTGATGACATCAATGCCTGAGGGAGGAAGGCACTCTGTGCCAGAAGTGGTTCTTGATTGTTATTGACGGTTATATCGATACGGAATGGCGCGACATTCGGTCAACTGTCCTTGTCTTTCTATCGCTTCTGATTGTGATGTTGTTAAAATACATAGGGAAGTATTTTGCTCTTGTTAAAATACATAGAAAAGAATTTTGTTGTTGCTAAAATACATGGAGAAGAATTTTGTTGTTATTAAAATTCATACAGAAGAATTTTCTTGTTATAATGCATAGAGAAGAATTTTGTCAGTCCTTTCAAAATGCCTGAGCCAAAGCCAGTATTCTGAAACATTCAATAAAATGATCTCAAATATTCATTAATTACCAGACACTGGGTAATTTGATGAACTGCCTTGAAGGTGGTGCAATCAAGTATGCCTAAGATAGGTTAATTTGTTGAGATCATACGTGAAATACAGACAGTTTATTCCGTCAATTTTGTCCTTGCTTTTTATCAGATGCCGATAATTTATTTTATCAGTCACCCCTTTTAGTTTTCTGAAAAGAAAATTATTGCGCCGGCTTTGTCTGTCCGTCCGCACTTTATTCTGTCCGCCCTCAGATCTTAAAATCTACCGAGGCTAGACGGCTGCAAATTGGTTTGTTGATCATCCACCCTCCAATCATCAAACATACCAAATTGCAGCCCTCTAGCCTCAGTAGCTTTTATTTTTATTTAAGGTTAGAGTTAGCCATAATCGTGCTTCTGGCAACAATATAGGATATGCCACCACCGGGCCGTGGTCAAAGATTCATGGGCCGCGGCTCATCCAGCATTATGGTCTCGAGCCGCGGCCCATGAATCTTTGACCACGGCCCGGTGGTGGCCTATCCTATATCGTTGCCACCGAAAGATAGATCTATTTTCGGTGGCCTTGATTATACGCTGTACAGAAAACTCGATTGCGCCGAAGAAACTTCGGAGCATTTTTTACTTGTTTATTTTCCTTCTCGGGTAAATCCGTAACTGAAAATCGTCCCGGGGTCAACCTCTCTCTTCATTTAGGTAAATACATGGGTGGTGGATAAATCTATCTTTTGGTGGTCTCGGTATAATGCTGTATGAGCCGCTGCCCATGAAACTATAACCACGGCCCGGTGGTGGCCTGTCCTACATCGTTGCCAGACGCACGATTATGGCTAACTTTAACCTTAAATAAAATAGAAACTACTGGCGCTAGAGGGCTGCAATTTGATATGTTTGATCACTGGAGGGTGGATGATCTACATACCAATTTGCAGCCCTCTAGCCTCAGTAGTGTTTAAGATCTGAGGGCGGACAGAAAAAGTGCGGGCGGATAGACAAAGTCGTCACAATAGTTTTCTTTTCCAGGAAACTAAAAAGAAAATATATTACAAGTCTGAGATGTAATTTGGAAAGCACCATGAAATTTAACATCTGAAACCAGCCCCTTTAGGCGAGCACTATGAGACTCTTGTATATAAATTTCATAATATCCACCAGAATGTGGGGGGCAAACACCAGGTGTAATACCCAGAGCCATCTCATCTCTGGTGAAAAATGAAAGATAAACGGGGGCAAAAAGCCCCCCACCCACCCCCGGGCCCCAGACCTTGTATCGGTCCTTATATTCTTTATTAGTTTCGAAAAGCATCGAACACTCGTAAGCCGAATAGGAAGCCCTCCCAAAATTGAGCCAATCAGTAAAGTTGTTGGATGGGGGCTATACTGACACTTTCATTAAAACTTTGAACGGCTAAACGACCTTATTGCATCGAATCCCGGCGTAGTTTCGCGCGCCGAATATTGCCACTTTCAAAAGATTGTATTCTCCCGGCCAGGAAGCTTCCAATCAAAGTAAGTGATTAACTTTTCTCCAGTGTATGATATATATAATATATAATATAATATATATATATATACAAGTACACCTCTCGATACACACACAGCCGCGGACGAGAACACCGGACTTCCCCAGCAGAGGTTTTTGTCCAATAAGGTTTTTTTTTTCTTCTTTTTTACAAATTTCTCGAAAACCAATTACGACGCGAGGTCACACACAACTCCTTCAGAAGCTGTTCGCTGCTGTTGTTGCTGCTGTGGCCTTATTTCAGAAGAGGTTCTTTCCTTGCTCTTTGTGTGAAATGTCCGCAAGCTGCAGATAGGTCGTGCCTGGGTTTATCAGTGCAGTCTTGAATAGATTAAAATGGTACAGAGCACTTAAGTTTCTCATTAAACATTCTACGAGTGGGTTTTTGTCTATACAGACAACAGGTGCATTCTTTGTCAGGACAGAGTATTCTCACATTCTTTGTAAGGACAGAGTGTTCTTACATTCTCTGTCAGGACAGAGTATTCTTACATTCTTTGTAAGGACAGAGTGTAGCAACATTCTTTGCCAGGACAGAAGGTATTCACATTCTATGTAAGGTCAGAGTGTAGCTACATTCTTTGCCAGGACAGAATGTATTCACATTCTATGTAAGGTCAGAGTGTAGCTACATTCTTTGCCAGGACAGAATGTATTCACATTCTTTGTAAGGACAGAGTGTAGCTACATTCTTTGCCAGGACAGAGTGTTCTTACATTCTTTGTAAGGGCAGAGAGTAGCTACATTCTTTGCCAGGACATAGCCCTTTGTTGGCCGAACCGGTTGAGCTTCAGACTGTCATTCGATGGGCCGGAGTTCAATTCCACGGCCGGCATGAAGAGTTAGAGAATTTATTTCTGGTGAGAGAAATTCATTTCTATAATGTGGTTCGGATTCCACAATAAGCTGCCCGTTGCTAAGTAACCAACTGGTTCTTAGCCACGTAAAATAAGTCTAATCCTTCTTTCCCTAGGAGAGCTGTTAATCAGCTCAGTGGTCTGCAAAACTAAGGTATACTTAACTTTTTGCCAGGACAGAGAGTAGTTGCATTCTTTTTCTGGACAGAATGTAGTTGCATTACTTGTCAAGACAGAGTCTAGTTGCATTCTTTCTCTGGACAGTGTAGTAGCATTCTTTGCCAGGACAGACAGAAGCTGCATCGCTTTCATCGACACAGAGCAGTTACTTTCTTGGTCACGACAGAGAGCAGTTCCATTCTTTGCCATGACAAAGTGTAACTACATTACTTATCAGTACAGAATGTAACTGCATTCTTTGTCAGGACAGAATGCAACCACATTCTTCGTCAATAAAGAAAGCGGATGCATTCTTTGGATGAACAGAACGCAACTGACAACAATTCAACTACTTAGTCCCTTCACACGACTGCCACCAAGGAAGGATTCATAAAGGTCTCATCCACTTGGAAATGTAGGCACCTTCTCTTCATAGGAAACCGATGGTAAATTACAGCATATACCAATTGAAAGACAATCTTTGTCTGATATTAGAGTACACGTGAAGACTTGACGCTGAATTATTTGTAGCATTAAGACTTGAGTCTCACACGAGCGAGTTGTCTAGCTTGATCGCTTGATCCTTATGACACCACATTACAAGCGCACCGCATGACTTGAAATCGATCACTGATACGTAAAACAGATGATATAGTTTACCACTGTTTTTATCGACCTGCTACAGTGTGGATGAAGCGTTGAGCTCGCTATTCCAAAGGTAAATTTGAAGTTTGTTTCGAAAAGTTTCTTCGTCTATGTCCTGTTCTGGATTACACGGACTTCTCAGCAGAAGTTATTAGTGCACTGAACAAGTTACACTCAAATACACACACTCACTCACGGATAATGCATAACAATACAATGGGCATACGAGTACACAGATTATACATGGTTAGGAAATACACTCACGAACGATCACGCACATACACACACACAGATAATAAACCATAATACAATGGGTATACGAGTACACATAATGCATGCATGGGGAATACACACACGAACGATCTCACGCACGCACAAACACAAACCTAATTGCATCTCTTTACTCCCCTTACGTCAGAACGTCAAAAACAAAAACTGATTTAAAGCGAAGACTCGCCTCCGCCCGATATGCAAAATCGGCAGGAAAAGTTTTCAACGTCAATTGCCACTGAATTAAGAATTTTACGCATGAGAGCAATAAACATTCGCAGACTTTGGACAAATCATTTCCTGGTTCGGTAATTCGACAAAATATAAGTCTGGCCACTTCGCGTAAACAGCCAGATAAATAAATACAAATATTTTCTCATTTGCCTGTCAACAATTACTGCAAAAATAATATGGGACATTTACTGTTTTTTTATAAAGAGCCGATGGGATGGGCAACTCACGGCAAGAGCAATATGAGATATTGACTTTTTTTAAAAAGAAGCCGATGGGGGGCGGGCGACTTATTTTTTTAGCAAGAAGTAATACAATATGAGAAATTGATTTTTTTTTTTATATAAAGAGCCGACGGGATGGGCAAATCACGACAAAAACAATATGAGAAATTGACTGTTTTTTTTTTTTTACAAAGAGGCCGATGGGATGGGCAAATCACGGAAAGAGCAATATGAGAAATTGACTGTTTTTTTTTATAGAGGCCGATGGGATGGGCAACTCACGGAAAGAGCAATATGAGAAACTGACTTTTTTTTTATAAAGAGGCCGTTGGGATGGGCAACTCAAGGAAAGAGCAATATGAGAAATTGACCGTTTTTTTTTTTCATAAAGAGGCCGATGGGATGGGCAACTTACGGAAAGAGCGATATGGGATACTGACTTTTTTTTTTAAAGAGGCCGATGGGATGGGCAACTCACGGAAAGAGCAATATGAGATAGTGTTTTTTTTTTTAGAGAGGCCGATGGGGTGGTTGACTCACTGCCAGAGTAATATGAGAAATTTACTGTTTTTTTTATAAAGAGGCCGATGGGATGGGCAACTTACGGCAAGAGCAATTTGAGAAATCGACTTGTTTTTTTTTTTTTTTTATAAAGAGGCCGATGGGATGGGCAACTCATAGCTCGTACCCAGCCCAAACTCTGAGACGCTGAAAATGTAAGGTTATAGAGTAGGGTTTGATCTACCTTGCAAATGATAAGCGGTTATAAGTAAGCAGTGATTGCAAATTAGTAATAATTTCCGTCAAACGCTTTAACTTAATTAATTAATATCCTTTAAATAATTTCTTTGAAACGCTGTTCAGTCAGATGAATGGATTTCAGTTCTGAAGAAAGACATATTGATTTTATAATCACTATCTTATTTTTTCTATTTTATCATAGTAATACTCAGCACAATATCTATCTAACAAAATCATGACCGGCACTTTTTCTGTCCGCCCTCAGATCTTAAAAACTGCTGAGGCTGAAGGCTGCAAATTGACATGTTGATCATCCACCCTCCAATCATCAAAAATACCAAATTGCTGCCCTCTAGCCTCAGTAGTTTTTTTTAATTTAAGGTTGAAGTTAGCCATAATCGTGCTTCTGGCAACGATATAGGATAGGCCACCACCCGGCCGTGGTTAAAGTTTCATACAGCATTATACCAAGACCACCTAAAGATAGATATATTTACGTTGGCCTTGATTTTACGATGTACAGAAAACTCGATTACTACAGAGTAGTAATGTTCATATTTACTCTACTGAAATCATAAAACAATCGTTAGTCAAGAGTTATAATCTTGAATCCTGAATTTTGTATAAGTTTCCTAAACAGTTCCTTCCCACGTTTTTTCTCTATTTAATTTCTTTGTTCAGAGCAGTGGATGTAATCTGAATACCAAATTTCAAAAGCAAAGTTAAACAGTCTCTACACCGCACTGCTGGACTCTGAATTTTGAAAATGTTCCTGATACACTCCCTGCATTTTTAAAATATATTTCTTATTATATATTAGTAATATTATGTATTGAAATCATTGAGGCAGAATTCCCTTTAGGTGCCGCGAGGTAGGGTAAATATAATTCCATTCTTTATCGCGAAAATTATCCTTTAATTATTCATTGTACGAATTCCATTCCTCTTTAGCTTTGTTGTACTAATAGTGGTATATATTAAAATTTTATCTCGCAGTTTAAATATTATTTTATTTCTCTCATTGATTTCCTTTCATATTAAGAGGTAATAATGTAAATGTAATTATATCATTACACCGACTGCTCTGAACTATTTTTAAATAAAAAAAAATACGACTGACCATGTCAGTGACTTAAATATAAAAAAAATACGACTGGCAATGTTACTGACCTAAATATTAAAAAAATAGGACTGACAATGTCATTGACTTAAATATTAAAAAAAATACGACTGGCAACGTCATTGACTTAAATATTAAAAAAAATACGACCGACAATGTCAGTGACTTAAGCGTTAAAGAAAAACGACTGACAATATCAGTGACTTTTTTTTACAGGAAACCCGCATTGTGCCTGAAACATCACTTGTGATTTAATCTTTATTCTCATAATGTTGGATGGCAGAATTTAGAAATCAGTATTAGTAAGAGCAAAATTTATTCATGGTATAAACATGTACATAAATTGTTGGTAAGTATTTCCACATAACATAAAGAGAAGAGTATATACATGTACACGTCACCATATATATATATATATATATATATATATATATATATATATATATATATATATATATATATATATATATATATATATAAATATATAAGGTATACATTTAGTGTTTATTCACAGGCTTTTGTTTAGTTAATATCACAGAAAACTGAGATTCCCAGATGGCTAGATCTATCACTTCACAGCTGCTACCAATTTAAGATAAAAAAATATATACTAAAACAAACAAATAAGTTTTGTGAATAACTAGTAAATGCTTATCAAATACAGATGAACCAACTAACATACATCTTTCTTTTATTACAGGTAAGTTGCAGATAATCTAAGTGCTTCTGATTTAAGCGTTAAGTGTTTAAGGTCAAGGCTTCGCACTACTTATGTGTATCGAAGTCTACTCTCGTATACCGAGGTAAGTATTTCAAATTTAACAGTTAAGTTATGGTGCAAGTATTTCTATGTTTTATTAATAAAAAATCAGCCAATGAAACATATCATCATTCTAATAAGAGGCAATAGATTCTATGTATATCGACTGAGCACTCATACTGAATTCTAAAGTAGTGAATGGGTGTGTTGGGAGAGAGTGAGAAAGAGAGTGAGAGGAGAAGAGAGAGAAGAAGGGGTGTTAGGGAGGAGAAAGGAGAGAGAGAGAGAGAGAGATGGTTTACGGAATGTCATTCAGAGTTTTTCCGGGAAGTGCCGGGTTGGTCATCTAATATATATATATATATATACATATATATATATACATACATAAATATACAGTATATATATACATACATATAAGTTCTTATAATAAGACACGCAATATTTCGCATCCAGTTTCTCTCTCTCTCTCTCTCTCTCTCTCTCTCTCTCTCTCTCTCTCTCTCTCTCTCTCTCCAAAACCTTCAAGATGACGCCGTTAAGATAATCAATATGCCCCCCAACTCCACTCTTACAATAGTTGTCCAACTTTCAATCACAGGACAACTGGCTCTATTCCATTCCACGAGCGCAAAAATAAATAAATAAATTTCCAAGCCAATTTAGCTGGTCACATTTACAAAGAGAGTCAAACTGTAACCTCAGCTTCAGCAGAGAGAGAGAGAGAGAGAGAGAGAGAGAGAGAGAGAGAGAGAGAGAGAGAGAGAGAGAGAGAGAGAGAATGAAAATCTCTGGGAAAATCTGGTGGCGCTTTCTTATATGGAAATGCTGAGGGTTTTGAGATTTGCTTTGTGTCGCGGACTCTCAAAGGGTTGAGAAACGGTGGCAGGAGAGTATTACGATGGAAAAGTAGTGGTGTTTATACAGGGGATGGAGAGAGAGAGAGAGAGAGAGAGAGAGAGAGGTTGCAAATTAAGTCGAAAAATCTTTTCGGTAATGAAGGGAGAACGAAGCTGGACGTGCAAAATGTTTCAAGAAGAAGAAGAAGAAGAAGAGAAAAGAAGGAAGAAGAAGAATTCGGTGATAAACCTAAAATATAAACAAATCGAGATCGGATGAAGAAGTGGAAAGGGCAATGTAACGTTTTATTTACACAGACTAAAGAAATATATATATATATATATATATATATATATATATATATATATATATATATATATATATATATATATATATATATATATATATATATATATACTCCCAACAGAATTTAGAAAAGGCAAATATCATCATCCACGAAAATCAGAATATCAAAGGAGTTTTCTTTCGTTAAAAAAAAAACCTGCAAGGAAGGTATACAGTATACAAAATATTGTATTTTCTTTATGAAACTCACTATCCGCAGGAGGTCGAGAAATATTTCATGGAAAGTTGCGCGTCTTTCATCCACATAAAGGGGAGACAACTTACCTTTTACCCAATAATGGGGAAGTACCTTGATTTTTACCCAGTGAGGGGAGCAACACAACTTGTCTTTTAGACAAAAGGGGAAAGGCAGCTTGTTTTTCTACCCATTAATAGGGAAACAGCGTTGTTTTTCTCATTAATAGAGAAGATAGCTTGCTATTTAACCATTAACAGGAAGGCGGTTCATCTTTGACCCTTTACCGGAAGTTGAGACTTAACTTTTGCCCATTAATGGGAAGGAAGCATAATTTCTACCCTTTGATGGGGAGGTAGCTTAGATTTTACCCATTAATGGGAATGCAGCTTCGCTTTCATCCAGTAA
>NC_089741.1:27775683-27778183 GCF_040412425.1 Macrobrachium rosenbergii
TATAATCATCATTATAGTCTTTTCCCACTTTCGCTTTTGTCCATAGCAAGAAATATCATTATAATCAGTATAATGATCATTATAAATTTTACCCCATTCACGTTCGTCCATAGCAGGAAATATCACCATTATAATCGGTATAATGACTCATTATAATTTTTCCCATTCACTTTCGTCCATACTACAAAAAATCATTATAATCCTTAATGATCACTATAATTTTCCCCATTCACTTTCGTCCATAGCAAGAAAAATCATTATAATCTATTTAATGATCACTATAATTTTCCAAGATTCACTTTTGTCCATAGCAAGAAATATCATCATTATAATTATTAAAATGATCATTATAATCTTTTCCCCTATAGCAAGAAATATTATCATTATAATCAGTATAGTGATCATTATAATTTTTCCCCAATTCACTTTCGTCCGTAGCAAGAAATATCATCGCCTTTAAAATCATCCCAATCATCATTAATAAGTTTTCCCAAAAAACTTTGATCTATTCATCATATTTCCTTGATACCCAGCATCGTCTCATCAGCATCATTATCATCATTACCTCCGCCCATTAACGATAATTATCCCCCATTTTTTCTTCAAGCCAACAACTGCCTATCTTTCCGAATTAGGTCGGGATGTTTATATACTGCACTCCTCTCCCTCATAGTTGTTCGGGAGGAAAATATGCTAGCTTTTTCATTTAAAATGAAAAAGGGTCTTACGCTATGTTGCGATCAGAGTTCGGATGGAATACGAAAAAATAATCTGATTGGGATAATTGCGGAGATTATCTCGCAAACGACAAATAATAAGAATGGTGATTTCAGCTGGTTTATAAGCACACACACACTATATATAGTATTATATAATATATATAGATATATATATATATATATATATATATATATATATATATATATATATATATATATATATATATATATATATTATTAGATAGCCATTAATGACCTCTATATCTTTCTCGAGCTCTTTCAGCGCTTTTTTGGATACGTTTGTCACGAGAAGTTAAGGGGAATTGTATATTACAATTACATATGTATCTGGTAAAAAGTACCAGTAGGTTTACATATATATATATATATATATATATATATATATATATATATATATATATATATAGTATATATTATATATATAAATATATATGTATGTGTATATACTGTATATATATATATATATATATATATATATAATGTGTGTGTGTGTGTGTGTATACACCTTTCCCTTCAGGAAGCATTCCCAAGAAAGAATGGGAATTTTTTGAGGTGAGGCTGCCTGCCTCATACCCATTTCCATCCAGATTACACCCACTGTGTCACTAAACTACCATGCATAATTCACTGAGCAGGCATGAGGCTCAATGATATTTAGCAGAATAAGCCTAAATTGTATGTGCTTGCAAGAGAATCAATTCCGGACTATTACACTGCTGAAGAAAGTTTCCTAACCACCAGATTATTAAGCCCATTGGTTGCCGAAGCAGATTCTCAGTAGATATCTCAAAACTTCTTTACAGATAAATATCAATGAAAATTCTGCTAAAGAAAAGATCGACAATCCATGAAAAGCTGATTAATATTTGACAAGAAATCGAACTCAGAGACGGAATTGGAATACAATTTAGGCCAAAGGACAAACGCTGATCTATGAGGGTCATTCAGCGCTGACACGGAAACTGACAGTAAAGGTTTGAAAGGTGTAACAGGAGGAAAACCTCGTAGTTACACCGTGAAACAATTTCTACAGAGGGTGGAAAGTCAGCAGGACGAAAGAGAATAAGAACGGAGGTACAGTAAAAGGAATGAAAGAGGTTGCAGCCAGGGCCCCAGAAGAAACACTGCGAAGAACTTTAAGTATTGCCTACAGTGCGCCACGAGGTGCACTGACGGCACTACTTCTCCTACGGGGAACTCAGAGACGATTCCCGGAATCTTGGTTTTGGTCATAGTCGGAAGTATGAAGTCTTCAAGGTAAGGCTACGAGAATTCAGCCACAGCCCGGTGGTGACCTGTCCTACAGCTTTGCCAGACGCACGATTAAGCTAACTTTAACCTTAAATAAAATCAAACTGTTGAGGCTAGGAGGGCTGCAATTTGGTACGTTTGATGATATGAGGGTGGATGGTCAGCATACCAATTTGCAGCCCTTAGCCTCAGTAGTTTTCAAGATCTGAGGGCGGCAGAAAAATGCGGACAGAAAAGAGTGCGGACGACAGACAAAGCCGTCACAATAGCTTTTTTAAAGGAAACTAAAACTCACGTAAAATACTTTGCTTTTGTTGCCTAGTTTACTGGGTGTTTGTTGGCTTTCATTGTTTACTTTCGGTACCAAAGAGAAACGTCACATGCATGCTTTGTTAACAGGGCTGCGGCAAAAAGGGAAGGGAAATGCGACGGAATTATAACAGCGTGTGTGTGTGTGTGTGTGTGTGTATGTCTGCATGTATGAGTGTGTATAGCTGGAAACATATGCA
>NC_089741.1:27780683-27783183 GCF_040412425.1 Macrobrachium rosenbergii
AAACAAAGATAATTAAACAGTTTACTGACGAGAAAAACATAAATGAAGAATAAAGAAAAATACAACACCGACCTTTAACATAAGCTTACTAACTAATGGACATATGCAATCACTTTTGGACTGAATACAATAATCTCTCAGTAGATTCCGAAGATTCTGTTCGAATAAAAATTTATTTACCTTGACGTTACAGACTCAATGGTCAACCAGTTTGAACATTTTCCGTGCCATTTACTGCCAGGCTGTGGAATTCTCCATCTACTTACGTGTTTCAAAGTCTTTCCAATAAGCGAGTCTTTTATCACCTAAGGAACGTCCATTCATCACTTATGCTCCGGAATTGGAATTGAATAAAAAATTCAGGCAAAAAGCCAAGTACTGGAACCCATGAGGTCATTCAACGCTGAAATAATACTGAAACATTTGTTAGAAGGGGTGGAAAGTAAGATGGAAGAGAGAATATGAATGGAGGTACAGTAAAAGGAATGAAAGGGGTTGCAGCAAAGGGCCGAAGAGATGAAGCCAAGAACCTTAAGGAATGTCCACAGTGCACGGCACGAGGTGCACTGACGGCACTACCCACCTATGGAGGCCCACATGTTTTGGGCAACCTTGCCAACTTGTTCAAGGCGTCTTGCCTACCCATTTATTTTTTGGCAGCCTTGCCCACATGCTCTGGGCAACTTTACCCACATGTTTTGGGCAACCTTGCCCAAAAACTCTAGGCAACCATACCCACAAACTCTGGGCAACTTTACCCACGCATTTTGGGCAACCTTGCCCAAAAACTTTGGGCAACTTTACCCACGTGTTTTGGGCAACCTTGCCCAAAAACTCTGCGCAACCTTACCCACAAACTCTGGGCAACTTTACCCACGTGTTTTGTGCAACCTCGCCCACAAACTCTAGGCAACCTTACCCACAAACTCTGGGCAACTTTACCCACGCATTTTGGGCAACCTTGCCTAAAAACTTTGGGCAACTTTACCCACGTGTTTTTGGGCAACCTTGCCCAAAAGCTCTGGGCAACCTTACCCACAAACTCTGGGCAACTTTACCCACGTGTTTTGTGCAACCTCGCCCACAAACTCTGGGCAACTTTACCCACGTACTTTGGGCAACCTCGCCCAGTCTCTAACCCATCCAAAAATAAAGCAAACTAATCGAAACAGAACGAGGGTCAGCTTTGGCTCTTAGGTAAAAATAAAAAAAAATAGTTATATACAACAGCCTCCACGTCTCGGAAACTTTCTAAAACTTTCTAAGCCTCTCGAGGGAATTTTAAAAAGTATCTCTCTCTCTCTCGGCTCCTACGCTATCAGGAACATAGTATCTAGAATATTCTAAACATTTTCCTGAATATTCTCTGTAGTGTATAAGGGCTTCTCGGGACTGCATTATTTCATCATTATATATGTATACACAATATATATATATATATATATATATATATATATATATATATATATATATATATATATATGTATATTACACACACATATATATATGTTATGTGTGTATGTATACACTACATCTGAGTCCATATATCTGATACAACAGCCAAACCTTTTATTTAAATTTTGATAAAAATGAGATATAATTAGTGACAGATCAAAGATACTAAGAAACTTGATTATTTTTTTCTGTATAAACAGATAAAACTTTTTTTTTTTTCACATATACCCATTTAATGCCCTATCCCGCACGTGCGCGCGTTGGGCCTACAATTGCGCAAGGAACTGTGCTAATCAATAATACAATAATAATAATAATAATAATAATAATAGTGACGTAATAGTGACTGCGTTACGACATACAGAATGAGAATAACAAATAAAAAGATATATTGAAGGTTGGAGGTCGAGAAACAAATAAGTGAAAATGAATTGGAATTACGGAAGGGCTCTAAGGCTAAAACAAACAGACGAAGAATATGATAAAATTTATATATATTTAAAATCATGAGGAGCAAAAAAAAAAAAATGAATGGAAATGAATCAAAATGAAAGAAAATGAAACTGAATTACAGCAAAAATACAGAACAAAATCTCAACTAAATATTATTCATCCCAGCATCTCTGAGAGAGAGAGAGAGAGAGAGAGAGAGAGAGAGAGAGAGAGAGAGAGAGAGAGAGAGAGAGGCCACCGAATCCGACTGTATATAACATGCACAAATTGCAAAGAAAATCCCAAAAATGCAACTTTCCATCCACTTACGTAAACAGAGAACACTTTTACAAGCGGCAGCCGATGCATCAAGCCGAATAAATATTAAAAAAAGGAGAAAAAAAAAATATCGCAAAGGAATTCCACAGGCGTTCTATTCTTTTCGAAATTGTTCATTACAGATAACTTCTGACTCCCAAATTCGAATATAAATCTCGAAGTCAGGGCGTAGCGCTTGCCGGGGGTGGGGGTGGGGGGTTCCTACACCCCTAGCATCGCCTCCCCCCTGCCCCCCTCCATTAGCCACTACCCCCCCACCACCTCCCTCTCTCCC
>NC_089741.1:27785683-27795683 GCF_040412425.1 Macrobrachium rosenbergii
AAAAAGTTACAAAGAAGACTCAGCTAAAAAAATACAAACAAACAAAGAAACAAACAAAACGACTGAGGTAAAAGGCGTACCAAACATCACAATGGCACGCAACTCTCAAGTACGAATGAAAGATGGAAATGACCCGGTGAGTTCAGCTCCCACCTTGGCAATTGATATGAATTACTCAGGTATTTCATCTCGTAAACGCCGTACCCTCTCCAAAGTTTCAGATTTTTAAGACTTCCGAACTGAACGTTAAGGACGAATGAGTCTAACTTTGAATGGGTACAAAGATGATGAACTTGGCTACCCAACGGTTCTGGTCGGAGGCACAGATGATGGAATTTGCAAGGAAGGGCTGTTGGTCGGGTATCTGTCAGGTGAGGGATGTTGGTCGGGTTCATAGATGGTGGAATTGTCAAGTGAAGGTTGTTGGTTGGGTATCTGTAAGGTGAGGAAGGTTGGCCGGTCTCACAGATGGTGGATTTCATAATTGAGGGCTGTTGGTAGGGTTCAAAGCAGTCAGACTTGGCAAGTGAGGGCTGTTGGTCGGGTATTGTAAAGTGAAGGCCATTGGTCTCGTTCCCAGACGGTGAACTTGGCAAGCAAGGGCTGTTTGTCTAGTATCTGTAAGGTGAGGGCTATTGGTCGGGTTCACAGATGTCAGACTTGCCTAGTGAGGGCTGTTGGTCAGGTATACAGATGATAGACCTGGCAAACAAGAGCTGTTGGTCGGGGGGCACAGATGATGGACTTGGCAAGTGAAGGTTGTTGGTCGGGTCTCTGCAAGGTGAGGGCTATTGTTCGGGTTCACACACGGTGGACTTGGCAAGCGCAGGCTGTTGTGTTGGTTGGGGATGCAGATGATGTTCTTGGCAAGTCACAGATGATGATCAGGTACAAAGATGATGCACTCGGCAAGCAGTAGATTCAGTGCTATTGTACCAAACCTTGTATTGTAAGATAAATTGAAAAGAGAAACGAATTCATCAAGATACAGAAATGGTGTCAAATATCACTGACGCATGCTAGACCATTGGCGGTAAAAAATAAACCAAAGGGGGCTATAATGCAGGCTAGGGCACGCCAGGAAACACAGGGGCTAAAAACGAAGTCTAGCCGTAGGTCCTGGATCCAATAAAGCCAGAAATGAAGAAATGAGGCGGTGATAATTAAAACAAGTAAAAATTACGCCGAAGTTTCTTCGGCACAACCGAGTTTCTGTACAGCGTATAATCAAGGCTGGGGCTACCGAAAAATAGATCTACGTTTCGGTAGTCTCAGTATAATGCTGAGCCGCCCCCCATAAAACTCTCAGCCGGCCAATGGTGGCCTGTGTTGTTGCACTGCCAGAGGCATGATCATAGCTAATTTTATCCTTAAATAAAATAAAAACTACTGAGGCCAGAGGGCTGTAATTTAGTATGTTTGGTGATTGGAGGATGGATGATCAACATATACCAATTGCAGCCCTCTAGCCTCAGTAGTTTTTTAAGATCTGAGGCGGACAGAAAAAAGTGCAGACGGACAGACAAAGCTGGCACAATAGTCTTCTTTTTCAGAAAACTGAAAAATCTAATGAAGAATCACCAAAGACCTTTTTAAAAATTTTTTTGGTAACTAGGACATCGGCCTCCGTTGGGTGGTCAGATCAGAAGGCCCTCACCAGGCCATCTAAACCAACAACCACCTCGGTCACCACTCTAACCCATTACAGGACACACAGGTCTGCTGTAAGTTTCTAAACCTTCCAGGGATAGAAGGATCAACTAACACTTGGCCACATCTCCAAAGAGATGCTCACATGAACTTTTGTACTAGACAGGGGTGACGTTCATTGCTGCAATCCACCCAGGTACTGATCAGCCCAGTGAAGCTATGAAAAAATCATCAACTAATTTTTATTCTTTCCAAATGCCCATCTCCTCTATCCTCCTCTCCCCCATCCTTTCCCACAGCCTGATAATAATGAACAAACGCCATTTCCTTGGTCCCCATTTAAAACCAACACAAACCAGTGCAGTAAAAAAATATTACATTAACACCAGCATTTCACGATGAGCTTTTGTTGAGACACGCGATTTAATTGTCTAAACCATGTCGTATTTGAATTTCATTAAAAACACGACTGCTTTAGGTATTAATGCAGCAGGACAGAAACACACCAATTACCTTTTTAATGAAATGTAAACAGAGCAACTCTGAAGAACAACAAGGAGAGAGTCAGGCTCTGAAGGTGTTTACCAACGGAAGCAGGTGCCAATTACTCGCTTTATTATTTTATTTACACTCGACGCAAATGGGAGGTAGTTCATTGCTTCAGATTTATTTACTGGGTGAGTGGGGACGTTTAGACGTCCTGAAGTGACTGAGTCCATGGCAGTAAAACCTGGAGCGCGGTAAAGTTTGGGGAGTTGAACAGAAGAGTGAAGTGAATAGAAGGAATTAACTTTGCGTATCCTTCTTTCAGGCAAGCACACACACATACTATACATATTTATATATATATATATATATATATATATATATATATATATATATATATATATATATATAATTTATATATAATACATATATATATATTTAAGCGTGTGTGTATACATGTATGTATACATATATACATATATAAAATATGTATATATAATATATAAATATCAATTTACATATGTATACATATACATAACATATATACATATATATATATATATATATATATATATATATATATATATATATATATATATATATATATATGTCCTCTACTAGAAACCACACACCTCTCTCTCCCATCCACATCACTATCCCCTCACCCATGAAACCCTTTCCCAATATTCCCACTTCCCCCTCCCACAGTAGCTCCTGACAGCCCTTCAGAAATTTCCATCTCATAAATGATCTTTCACTCCACGTGTCTCGTCTGAAAAACAGCTGCCTGAAGAAAAACCGGGAGGAGGAGAGGAGGAGGAGGAGGAGGAAGGAGGAGGAGGAGGAGGAGGAGGAGGAGGAGGAGGAGGAGGAGGAGGAGGAGAAAAAAAGGGGGGGTTGAGAAAAAGTGGGGAGAGAGAAAAGGGGGGAATGAGGTGACTGAGGCTTGAAGAGAAGGGTGTTACAGAATGGAGATTAACAGGAAGAAGTAGGATTTACAGGATAAACGGAGGAGGAGGAGGAGGAGGAGGAGGAGGAGGAGGAGCGAAAAGAAGTGAGAGAAGTGTGGCAACTTATGAGGAAGCTGAGAAGGATGATGGATGAGAATAAATGAGAATTACGTGGGTAAGGAGACAGGAGACAGGAGAAAAAAAAAGACTAAGCTATGAAGGCTACAGAGAGAGAGAGAGAGAGAGAGAGAGAGAGAGAGAGAGAGAAGGCGGTGTTGTGTGGATTGGATAAGAGCCGATGAAAGTAAAGAAACGGAAGAGGAGAAGTGAAAAAGACGGAGAACGAGGAAAAGTGGAATAGAAAAGAAAACAAAAAGTGAGGATGATGGAAAAGAGAGGAGAGAAGAGTGTGTGTGAGAAGTTAAGACGATGGATAAAGTAGAAGAGAAAAGAAGACTGAGGAGAAAGACTGAGGATTAAGAAGAGCGAGCAAAGAGAGAAATGTGAGGACAGGGAGAAAGAATTATTAAGAGAGGGACTGAAAGTAGGGCAAAGAAAGAAGGAAGGACGGAAACGAGATAAGAGAAAGGAATGAGACGCTAGAAAAGTGATCGTTGAAGAAGAGAGAAATGAAAGAGAAAGAAGAAGAAGACGAAGAGGAGATAATAGAGGCTCAAAAACATCACGACAACGAGAAGGGATAATAAAGTGATTAGAAAAATACTAAAGGATAGAAATATGGATAAGAGAATGGGTGACAACGAGGGTTGAGACTTGAGATTAGAAGAACGGAGAAATGAAGAAAATATAGGCAGATGAAGATTATGAGGAATGGATGGGTAAGTGGATGAAAAGTAGTAATAAGTGTGAGGGGACTTAGAACAGAGGAATATAAGGCCCCAAGAGTGTGAAGAAAGGTTGAAGAATAAGAACTGGGGAAATTACGAAAAGAGGAATAAAAGAAAGCTAGGATGAAAAGAGGAAAATGGAGGCCAACACCTCTGGAGGTTATAAGAAATAGTTACTAAAGTAACTTTGCATTATACACATTTTCCTTTGCAAACAGCAAGAACCTGTCGTTTTCCTTGAATGAGCACCGGTGATCATGACAATACAATTGACGCGACGAAAACAGTGAATGTTGAGAAAAAGGAATGAAAAGGAATGAGAAGAAGTGAAAGGTGTGGCGATAGAAAATAAAAATAAAGAATAAGGAAGAAACAGGGGAATCCATTGTTATACATCTTCCTTCCAGCATTCTACTACTTTTATTGGAAGAAAAGATATATTGTTTTGCCTTGGGTCTTTAAAAATATTTTTTCACTTCCATCCCTTTCTTAAGGAATTGTGTCTGGTTTGGGAGGCGAAGGGGGTGGGGAAGGGAGGGGAGGGGGAGGGGATATGGAATGGGTGTCCTTGCGATGTGGCTAAAGGGCAATTTTTTTTTTTTTTTGAGTCGTTGCATTCCAGAACCAACTGTTATAAAAAAGCCTTGTAGTGTTGTATATAACATTGTTCATGTTCCATTTTCATTTGGTGGAGCTGGGAGACACGGCCTCTCTCTCTCTCTCTTCTCTCTCCTCTCTCTCTCTCTTGGAGTCACAAACTGATTTATGTATACAAAAGACACACGCACTCTCTCTCTCTCTCTCTCGGAGTTACAAACTAATTTATGTATACAAAAGACCTCTCTCTCTCTTTGGAGTCACAAACTGATTTATGTATACAAAAGACACACGCACTCCCCCTCTCTCTCTCTCTCTCTCGGAGTTACAAATTGATTTATGTACACAAAAGACCTCTCTCTGAGTTACAAACTGATTTATGTATACAAAAGACACACGCACTCCCCTCTCTCTCTCTCTCTCAGAGTTACAAATTGATTTATGTATACAAAAGACATCTCTCTCTCTCTCTCTCTCTCTCTGAGTTACAAACTGATTTATGTATACAAAAGACACACTCTCTCTCTTTTGAGTTACAAACTGATTTATGTATACAAAAGACCTCGCACTCTGAGTTACAAACTGATTTATGTATACAAAAGACTCTCTCTCTCTCTCTCTCTCTCTCTCTCTCTGAGTTACAAACTGATTTATGTATACAAAAGACCTCTCTCTCTCTCTGGAGTTACAAACTGATTTATGTACACAAAAGACCTCTCTCTCTCTTTGAGTTACAAACTGATTTATGTATACAAAAGACACACGCACTCCCCCCTCTCTCTCTCTCTCTCAGAGTTACAAATTGATTTATGTTACAAAAGATTCTTATCTCTCTCTCAAAAAAAGACTCTCTCTCTCTCTCTCTCTTGGAGTTACAAACTGATTTATGTATACAAAAGACACACGCACTCACTCTCTCTCTTACAAATCAAAAGACCTCTCTCTCTCTCTCTCTGAGTTACAAATTGATTTATGTATACAAAAGACCTCTCTCTCTCTGAGTTACAAATTGATTTATGTATACAAAAGACCTCTCTCTCTCTCTCTGAGTCACAAATTGATTTATGTATACAAAAGACCACTCTCTCTCTCTCTCTCTTCTCTCTCTCTCTCTCTCTCTCTCTGAGTTACAAACTGATTTATGTATACAAAAGACCACGCACTCCCCCTCTCTCTCTCTCGCAAATTGTTACAAAAGACCTTGATTGATATGTATACAAAAGACCTCTCTCTCTCTCTCTCTGAGTTACAAACTGATTTATGTATACAAAAGACCTCTCTCTCTCTCTCTCTCTCTGGGTTACAAACTGATTTATGTATACAAAAGACCTCTCTCTCTCTCTCTCTCTCTCTCTGTTACAAACTCATTTATGTACACAAAAGACCTTTCTCTGTTACAAACTGATTTATGCACACAAAAGATCTCTCTCTCTCTCTCTCTGTCTTTCTTTGGAAGCACAAACTGGTTTATGTATACAAAAGACCTCCTCTCTCTCTCTCTCTCTCTCTCTCTCTCTCTCTCTGTTACAAACTCATTTATGCACACAAAAGATCTTTCTGTTACAAACTGATTTATGCACACAAAAGATCTCTCTCTCTCTCTCTCTCTCTCTCTCTCTCTCTCTCTCTCTCTCTCTCTCTCTCTCTCTCTCTCTCTCTCTTTTTGGAAGCACAAATTGGTTTATGTATACAAAAGACCTCTCTCTCTCTTTGGAGCCACAAACTGATTTATGTATACAAAAGATTTCTCTCTCTCTCTCTCTCTCTCTCTCTCTCTCTCTCTCTCTCTCTCTCTCTCTGTCTCGTCCGACGAAATCTGAAAACTCCGAAAACCTTTTCATAACAAATTTTTCCACTAAACGTAAAATGTGTCATGAAAGATACGTGCAGTTTAATCAAGATTAGATCCAAAATAATAACTATAAAACAGAGAGACAGAAGAAAAAATGGAAAAGCAAAAAAAAAAATCCTGTTCATTCAATATTCCTTCCAGAGGAATTTCATTTACTAGGCATTTTTTTTCTGGCGAGTTCTGTCAGGCTCCTTCTATAACTGACCTAGCCACGGTAAAAGAAAAAGAGAAGGAAAAAGAAAATAAAATAGAAAGAAAAAGATGGCGACACAAGGAAATATGTTGCACGGGAGAGGGATTGAGACTTTTTCGTTTGCTCTTTTTGTATCTTGCTAAATGAGAAACATGACAGAAATAAATCCTGGTCTGTACATACATGAGAAGCATGACAGACCTTCAGTTCTGAATTTGCAATAAGACAAATGACAACTACAAAGTTACGCGAAAAACACGGAAGGAATAAGATCCACACTGACTGAGAAATCTGACAAAAAATGTAATCAAATGAAATGAGAAACATTACAAAAACGCACTCCTGAACTCCAAATTCAATGACAACATTGACAAATATTGACAAACATTCAATCTTGAATCTCACGTTATAGAAGGAAAAATTAGTATAGAACTCCACAGTAAATAAAAAAAATAATCCTGAATTTAACATTACAAATGAGACATGATAAAAATATGATGCTAAGCTTCATATTATATCAGAAACATGGCAAATATACATACAGCCCTGAAGTTCGTCTTGAATGAGAATCATGACAAAAGGGCAATTATAATGAGAAACATGACAAAATGGCAAACCATAATGACAAAATAATTATATATATATATATAAATATATATATTACATATATATAGAAATATATATATGTATATATAAATGTAACTAAAATACCTAAGCCTCAAATGTACATTAATACACCCAAAGGGTATTCTTAGGTAAATGAATTCAATATTAAAGTATTTATAACAAAAAATGTATTAAAGAAGTCATGAGGGATTAGTGACAAAATATATATATATATATATATATATATATATATATATATATATATATATATATATATATATATATAAAAAGTACATATGTCAATATATATTATATATATATATATATATATATATATATATATATATATATATATATATATATACACACACACACACACACTTCTTGCACACATGCATACTGCATTCTCAAAAGCGGAGTGGTAAAAACCAAAGCACTTATTGACTGTCAAGCAATATTAGCCAGGTTTCCGCTCGTTGCAATGGGCTATGCCGACATTTTTTCAGATATTTTCCCGTACACAACGCTTTGAATTTTTCTCTGTATTGATTCTCTTCATCTATCTATGTCAGTCTTTCATATCTATATATATATATATACTGTATATATATATAAAATATATAATCTGTAAAAATAATATATATATATATATATATATAAATATAAAATATATATATATATTATATATATATATATATATATATATATATATATATATATATATATATATATATAAAATTTCTAATATTGTCAAATTTAGTTTCTGAATAACTGGTTTCTTTATAAAAGTTTAACAAAGTTATGGAGGTCAATACTTCAACTAGACCTTTTTCGGATTCTACGCTAAACAATAAGCCATACTTCAGAATCACTTTGAACAAAGGCACAGTGATATTGTTAGCTCAAAAAGCACAACCGACCTTCGTCCGTTATCATAAATTTTTGTAACTTTTTATTTACGACCGGCAATTTATCATAAGTTTCATTGCGCAGAGAGAGAGAGAGAGAGAGAGAGAGAGAGAGAGAGAGAGAGAGAGAGAGAGAGAGAGAGAGAGAGAGATTTTAAATCGTCCCATAGTATTTATCTAAGTCATACATTTCCGTAACCATTTCTTTCCGGATTTACGATAATGGCGCTGTCGGTGACTGAAAACAATTTTCTGATCAAATAAAAATTTTAGTTTTTAAATTTAAATCTGCATAACTGTGGATAAATTCTTCTGTCATTTTTACTGATAATCAAATAGTTTTTTTTTTCTACAGTCAAGATACTATGAATTTTCTCAGCTTTTAAAAATACCTTATTTAGTTATTACATTTATGAGGTATTAAATGTGCCCACTTTACCTCCGAAATTTGTTAAATGAGGACAATGAAAACGAAAAATTGAAAATTGAATTTTTTGCACTTTAGATATTTACGCAAAAGTATTTAAAACGGCACGTTCCAAAGTCTTTATATATATATATATATGTATATATATATATATATATATATATATATATATATATATATATGTATAATGTATATATATATATACAGTATATATATATATACAGTATATATATATATATATATATATATATATATATATATATATATATATATATATATATAATTTATATAATACATATACACACACATATAACTGCCTTTCTTTTAAAGCTTTTTCATGCTCAAATGTCGTCACTGCTCTCTCAAACCTAAAGCTTTCCTTTAGATTCTGCGGGAGGCTCGAGGCTGAGACCCATCAGCCAAATCTGGGTTTCTGGCCCTCTTAGCTAGCCTGGAAAGAGACCCGTTTTGAAAGAACAGCGGCCTCAGGGATGTTTTTGAAGCCCCAGAAGCAGACTCCTCTGCAGAATCCGGGGCCAAATACCACAGGAATCCCGGAGGAGTGTCTAAGACACTGACTTAGATTTTGGTTTATTATCGGAAAAGACATTCGACTCAGCTCCTCTGTCCTCAGGTCCTTGAAGATTCCTGGCTCCTATTTCCACAGAATTTTGAAGATTCTCTGCTCCTGTTTCCAAAGAATCCTTGAAGATTCTCGGCTCCTATTACCCAAAAATCCTTGAAGACTGTCGGTTCTATTTTCCTAAAATCCTGAAGATTCTCGGCCCTCATTTCCTTTGAATCCTTGAAGACACTGGGTCCATTCCACCATCCTTTCACCAACACCTGAAACTGGCGCTCCGAGTCCCGGAGTATAGGAGACTCAGAACGGCACCAGGGAAGACCTGAACGAAACCAGTGCTTTTGGGAATCCAAACAGCAGGAGCTGGGTCTTGTGTGTGTTTTTTTTCTTTAATATTAGATAAAATTGAATTTTAACTATAAAATTCAATCCTCGGGGATACCTGGTCAGGAATAGGAATTCCCTGTTGTTGCATTCCACCGAAGCCCGAGACCAATCTTCTACTGATAAGGTTACTACTACAGTAGCCTCCAGATTTGACTGAGGACGCCTCCTCTCCGCCCTCAGGACCTCCCGGCAGAAGCTACAGGATCCTCAGGGTTTGGAAAGCGGGACGACTTTGAAGTCTACTGTTCACTTTAAAAAAATATAAATAAATAAAAATAAAAATAAAACTATCAACTAAAAATAAAATAAAAGATAAGAAAATATGCCGTATCAGATTCTGTTGCAGATATTATGAAACGCATTTGGGAAAGTTAAACACAGCCGAGAGGAACCATTTTCTGGAAAATTAATTCTGAAAATGAGAAGTGTTAGCAAAGTGTTCTATGAATATCTTATGTATGGTTCCCCAGGTGAGTGAAGATTACCTCGTCGATGCCTCAAGTTTTGATGGCA
>NC_089741.1:27796183-27803683 GCF_040412425.1 Macrobrachium rosenbergii
GACTGTGGGAAGAGAGAGAGAGAGAGGAGGAAAGAGAGAGCGAGAGAGAGAGAAAGGAAGAAGAATGAGAGAGAGAGAGAGAGAGAGAGAGAGGAGGAGGAGGAGGAGGAGGAGGAAGAGAGAGAGAGAGAGAGAGAGAAAGGAGGAATGTAGGGAGAGAGAGAGAGAGAGAGAGAGAGAGAGAGAGAGAGAGAGAGAGGAGGAATATAGGAAAGAGAGAGAAAGGAGAATATAAGAAAGAGAGAGAGAGAGAGAGAGAGTAAAGAAGGATTAGATATCTGAACAGCAATGTGGAATACAAAACCTCTGGAAAGAGAGAGAGAGAGAGAGAGAGAGAGAGAGAGAGAGAGAGAGAGAGAGAGAGAGAGAGAGAGAAAGGAGGAATAAGAGAGAGAGAGAAAGGAAGAATGAGAGAGAGAGAGAGAGGAGGAGGAAGAGGAAAGAGAGAGAGAGAGAGAGAGAGAAAGGAGGAATATAAGAAAGAGGGAGAGAGAGAGAAAGGAGGAATATAAGAAAGAGGGAGAGAGAAAGGAGGAGTTAAAGCGAGAGGGAGAGAGTAAAAAAGGATTAGATATCTGAACAGCAATATGGAATGCAGAACCTCTGAGAGAGAGAGAGAGAGAGAGAGAGATTACAGGTGGGGGCCACTTCCAGCGGGCCCTTGGGGATGGGGCCTTTTGCATTGCTTGTTTACAGCAGGAAGGATTTCGGAGGGGCCGCTCTGACACAGGCCTTCATTTTTCTTCCTTTATTTATAACGTTCTCTCTCTCTCTCTCTCTCTCTCTCTCTCTCTCTCTCTCTCTCTCTGTTTAGCACAGTGAATGCCATTTCCTCCTTCTTTTCAGAAGTTATGACAAGTACTTCATTCTTTTTATGTGGCTCTGTGGTCTTTACCCCCGTGAGAGGGTAATAAAATGAAACCTGCCAGATAAGACGTAATCTGATGTAAGTTCTCTCTCTCTCTCTCTCTCTCTCTCTCTCTCTCTCTCTCTCTCTCTCTCTCTTCCTCTCTCTCTCTCTCTCTCTCCATTCCTCCTTTCTCTGTTGTTAGTCGACCGCTGTGAGTCGCCATTTAGGAGTGAGGAGAGGAAGAGTAGGAGGATAAGGAGGGAGTAAAAGGAGGAGGAGGAGGGGGAAGGAGAGGGGAGAACATGGCATGACGTTGTATCACATGTCATCCGTCAACCATAATACGACCGCCGACGATCCGCTTTTTCGATGACTTTTATTCACTGTAACCGTCCCTTTACTCCTCCTCCTCCTCCTCCTCCTCCTCCTCCTCCTCCTCCTCCTCCACTACCTATAATATACCCAATGGAAACCCTCATTCAGAAACGGTTCCATCTTTGATGTGGCTGTTAGGCTTTGATGACTGCAATACACTGACCCGTTTTTTTATTTTTTGCGCCTTCGTGACGCCAGGTTAACGCCGAAATCAATCACTGGTTAATGGTTTTGTGTAATTGAAGCCTCGCGGAAGAGTTGCGGTCTTAATTTACTACGAGTCGGTGCTTTTTTATATATTTTTTTCTTTAGAAGTTAATTGGTTTCCTATCGTGTTTTTGAATGGTAGAAGGTAATGAGTATTTCCTTTTTTATTTTATTGATTAATGGCGTTCATTTTAATTAATAACAAAGAAAGACAAAGCTTTAAAAGTAGATAGATTGAAAGTGTGTATAGTTATACAAATTTGTGATAATAAAGAAGACCTGGGTTGAAAAGTCGACATATTGAAAATGATAAAGAAGTAACATTTTAAATTTGATTAAGGAAATAGAATTTTTTCATTATCTTTAACATTTCCGTATTCCTTGACTTAAGTTAAACTATGCCTATCATTAATGGAAAGGGGAGCAAATATCAGATATTAATTATTATTATTATTATTGTTATTATTATTATTATTATTATTATTATTATTATTATTATTATTATTATTATTATTGATGGAAAGCGAAGAACAATCACGTTCCAGTTAGCAATAGGAGAAAAAGAACCATTTGTGAAATTTGTAGTTCTAGTACGTACACAATTTTACATGCACTATTTACATTAAAACTGTTCTTAGCATATGATAACTCCTAAGCTAAGAACAATCTTGTGTAAAGAATTTTGTGAAGATGTGAACAGAACAGACAGAAGAGAGAAGTGTAAATTTCACTGACTGGTCTTTTTATATTATTATTATTATTATTATTATTATTATTATTATTATTATTATTATTATTATTATTATTGTGTTGCTGTTCTTATCGTATCATGGCATCCATTTTATTATTATTATTATTATTATTATTATTATTATTATTATTATTATTATTATTATTATTATTATTACTCAGAAGACCAACCCTTTTCACTTGGAACAAGCCCACCACAGGGGCCACTGACTTGAAATTCAAGCTTCCAAAAGAAGATAGTGTTCAGTAGAATGAAGCAACAAAGTCTGGGAAATATAGAAAGAAGAGATCAATTATTAAAAAGAAAAATAGACTAACAAATTGATAAATAAATAGGAAAAAGGTAAGGAATTATTAAAATACAAGGAGAATTGTATTGAGGTAGTAATGCATTGCATCTGAAGTTCCACTGCACCACACCCTCAGGGAAGGTGGGGAATTAATAGAATATGAATAATGATGTCGTATTTTCTTTGCTCAGTTTTTAGCTCGTCCATCTAATTTGAATACTATTTTGTTTATTGTGCTTCAGCTGCTTACATCGACGGCTGATGTTTACACTTAACTGCATTCATTGTGAAATCTTATTTTGATCAGCTGATGCTTATAGAAAATGGTGCTTTAGCATAACTGCTTTATAAACAGAATTACATTTGGTTCCCGCGGCTCATACTGGATTACATTTCACCGTAACTGATGCAATTGTAGAATTTGTTTATTCTGCGCCTGATGTTCATGGGGAAATTAAGTTTTAGCCATGATTGATTCAATTAGTTAATTACATTTTCCTGCTCTGTTGGTTAAGAATTAGCTCTCTGTTGCCAGCTCGTAATTGTCAGATATCATTTGCGGCAAAAAGATGAAATAGGAAAATTTAAAATTACATTTAGCAGCTGTTATGATTCGTGGGGGACCACATTTTGCAGCAACAGATGTAATTGTAAGATAGCATTATTCTGCAGCCCCAGTTCATAGAAAATGTCATTACTTTGAAATGATGTAATTGCAAAATAACATTATTCTGCAGCCCCAGTTCATAAAAAGTCATTATTTTGAAATGATGAAGTTACATTTTGCTTCGCCTGTGGTTCACACACAAATTACATTTTCATACAAGTATTACATTTTGCTGCGCCTGTCGTTCATCCAGAAATTACATTTTATTACAAAAATTACATCTTGTTATGACAGCGGAAGTCACAAAACTTCATCATCCTTGTTAAGGTGCGTTTTGTTTCAAGCGTTGCACTCGTAAAATTTACATTTTCCTTAGACTCCCTCCTCCCCCCATCCTCCCCCTCATTGAAATTACATTTTTCATGGAAATGACACTTTTCCTTGCATGCTGCGATTGTAAAAATTCTATTTCGCTGGAGGTACTGTCGTGGTAGAGAATGACATTTTTCCAAATCCTCTCTATCCATGAGATTAAACGCCTCCAAGCACAGTTCTCGATACGAGAAGAAGAAGAAGAAGAAGAAGAAGAAGAAGAAGAAGAAGAAGAAGAAGAAGAAGAAGAAGAAGAAGAGGAGGAGGAGGAGTAAGAAGAGGAGGATAAGAGTGAAGAAGAGAGGAAGGAAGGGGGAAGAAGAAGACATTTGAAGAAGAAGAAGAAAAATAGGAGGAGGAGGAAGAAGAAGGAGAGGAGGAGGAGGAGGAAGAAGAAGAAGAGGAGGAGGAGGAAGAAGAAGAGGAGGATAAGGAAGAAGAAGAGAAGGATAACGAAGAAGAATAAGAGTGGGGGGAGGAGGAGGAGGAGGAAGCTTATTCCGCAGAAACTGAAAACAAAACAAAAAGATATTAAAAGTCATACACGAGGCCCTTGTCGTAACTGACAGGCCAATTCGCCCCAAGTCGTTGTGTGAGATCAGACGCAAAACAGAAAATCATCCTCAGCGAATCGAACCCGTTCGACGAGTTCGTTCTCAGCGGACAGTTTTTAACCTGTCATTTTCGAAGTCGTTGAGTCAACAACACGCTTCTTCAGAAATGATGAAACTGTTATTGAGTATGCAGAGCGAATTTGATTAAGAATTTGAAAGGCTTTTTGTAGCATTTTCTTATAAGGGCACTTGTGTTGAGTGCCATTTTGAAGTAATAATAATAATAATAATAATAATAATAATAATAATAATAATAATAATAATAAATTTATTTCAGCTCAAGGCCATACATGGAATATACAAAGTAGAGACAATAACATACGCACAATTTAGTGAGAATAATAGTAAAAAAAACATTAAAAATAATAATAATTAAAATGTAATTGAACAAGTAGCTGTATTGTAATGCGATATATAGCCCAAAGGCGAAAGTACAGCCCTGACTACAGTATAGCATTACAGGAAATACCTCGATGGTTTATGTTTTTATATTTATAATAATAAATAAAATAAAAGAGTATTTAGTTACTCATGAAATAAGGATGTTATCACTCTATAATTATTAATTAATTATAAAATTTTAGATATATATAATCCGGAATAACCTTTTTGTAATGTAATTACAGGAGATATATAATCCGTATTAGCTCTTTTGTAATGAGCTACAGCAGTCAAAGTCTTTATTTCTAATTTGAATTCTTTATTACAGTACATTATTCCACTGAGTACTCAAGTCACTGTGACGTATGTTTTGCATTATTATTGTAATTACTTCTTAATATAATCTAATATTATTGCTGTCATAAGCAAGTGTCAAAGGAAACCTCATTAATAGCATGGTTATACGGCATGTAAGAGGAATAGATTTTTTGAAAATTATAAATTTGAAAATCTTGTAGTAATATTAACAAAGGTGATGACAAAAGGTGATACAGAACATACTGTAATACAATAAAGAAGATACTCGTTTGTGATGTTAATAACTTTAATAACTGACTACAAGCTAAACATGAGAATTAGAATATGGTGAGATGCGACAACAGTAAGCAAAATGTCAATAACAAAAGCTTGGGCATGAGTTACCACTCTCTCTCTCTCTCTCTCTCTCTCTCTCTCTCTCTCTCTCTCTCTCTCTCTCTCTCTCTCTCTCTCTCTCGGAATCAAAGGTCTTACTGTGACCCCTTCTCTCTCTCTCTCTCTCTCTCTCTCTCTCTCTCTCTGTATCAAAGGTCTCACTGTGACCAATTGCCGCTCACACAAGATTCACAAGGCCTGTCGCAAGTTTCAGTCCACTGATTTTGTGGCTATCAGATGTCATTAGGCTATGATGGTTTCTCATGTTACAGCGGGGTTATGGACGACAGTGAGGCCTGTGTCACCAGCCCGTGGGAATTTAGAACCGCAAAACAAACCACCAACGTTCTGTACGTCAGAGAGTTCCTTTATTACGTCACACAGGAATTAAACAGCCGAGTTATTCTGTTAGAGAGAACTACAAAGTCTCCTGTCTTCAATGTCAGCTATGTCTTAAAGGGTTGTTATCATTTTTTCCTTTATGCCCCTTTTTTCCCCTTTTAGGGATGGTCCCAGAAGGGTCTACATTCTCCAGATTCACCATTGTGGCTTTAGAACCACCACAGTCTAATAACTACCAGGACACAGTTCATAGGTCAGCAGAGGAACTGTGGATTTTTTCGGGTACATAACTAAATCTTCACCCACTTCACCTTAGGTACTTCACCTGGTACATCACCCTGGGTGAAATGAGTATCATCATGACTCAAAAGTGATCAAATATATCTATAAAGAGTTTCAAAGACCCATTAGCTAATTCGACAGGCTAAAATATAATGGAGCGCCTGGAAGTGAGGAGAGAAAAAGCGTGGAAAAGGAAATTAGAATGAACGCGAATGAACGAACTTGATGAATTTTTTCTCCACATATTGAAAATGCAGTGTGAAGCCATATTTTTTTGTGTGTGTAACCTTCATCTCTAGTCTTGCTGCCACCAGCTCTGGCCAGACTCTCTCTCTCTCTCTCTCTCTCTCTCTCTCCTCTCTCTCTCTCTCTCTCTCTCTCTCTCTCTCTCTCCACTGGCCTTCATATTAAGTATGCAGGATGATGGTACCTTCATCCTAGCTTCGGGAACGGGACGTAGTGTCCCCAGGGTCGGTTCTTATGGTCTCAGCCTCTTATTTTCTCGTCATTTTTGAGAGCATGGGCACTGTAGAACGTTCATAAAGAATAATGCAACTCATAGTTTATACTGGTCCGCTGGTATGGTGGCTGGCATCGTGGTATGCCGCTCAGATGTCGCGAGTTCACGCCTCCCTAGGGCGATGAAAACCATTGGCTCCGTATCATGATCAGTTACTGCTGGTGTGGGGCCTGCGGTGGGAGGTTGAAACCAACATTCTTTGGAAGCTGGAATTTCAAGTCAGTGGCCCTTTGGTGGGATTGTTCCGTGTGAATAGGTTTCATCTACTGAAATAATGATAATACTAGTGCATGTGTTGTCAAAAAGCATCACAACCATTCTTTACCATACGAGAAATCAGGGTTCCACGATAGAAGAGAGAGAGAGAGAGAGAGAGAGAGAGAGAGAGAGAGAGAGAGAGAGAGAGAGAGAGCAAAAACTGATTTCCTCCCAGCTGTTTGAATTAGTGTCTTTTTTCCATTCCAGCTTTCCAACAGTGAGAGAGAGAGAGAGAGAGAGAGAGAGAGAGAGAGAGAGAGAGAGAGAGAGAGAGATCTGAATTTTAGGATGCTTGAAATATAAGGAAGCTAACCAGGAAGAACCAGCTCAACCTAACCTGATTCCTTACTCTGATTAAACCACCATTGATGATATTTAATGTTAACTCAAACAGTGAATTATGTACCTGATTGATAATCGACTCTAGTTTGCTGCAGCCATGGGTCCGAAAAGTGTTGTATCGGCACATTACGTCCAGTTTTATCGTATCTGCTTTTTTTTTTTTTTTTTTTTTTTTAGAGTGTTGTTTACCAAAATATGAAGTCAGGTTACATTGAATTGCCCTGAAGTTTTAGAGCGTAATTTTTTTCTGATTTAGACTGGTAAAAGTAACCAAAACAGAATGCAAAAAGAACCTGGTTACGTCAGTTCTCGAGTACAGTGTGCCGGAAGACTCGGCGAGAGGAAACTGAAGGAATAGTGAAAGACAGAGTCATAGAAGGGTTTGGAAATGGTAAAAATACTCAATTGTGCCTGGTTCTCGTGTCAAAGACTTGCTTAAAATGGGAGATGAGGAAAACAGAAGTTCTTTCGGGGGAAATGGCAAGAACTCAGTACACTTTTTGAGACGCGAACTTGCAGATACAGAAAGATAAATTCGGAAAAAAAGTCGAAAAAACGAAAATACCAACTTGAAAAACCGCATTTCGAAATAGACTGCTGAGCAGAACGGAGCTTGC
>NC_089741.1:27806183-27808683 GCF_040412425.1 Macrobrachium rosenbergii
CAGTAGGGGTATAGTGAACAAGCCCTGTATTCCCCAGGTAAAAAGAGTGCGTGTGGGGTCGAATCTTACTGGGAAAGATGATCTTCAATTTTTTTGTCCACAGGATTGATGTGATTTGTATAAAATAGTAATCAAAACTTCATGTTTTTCTCTGATTACTAATAAATTAAGGTATCTTTCCTAGATAGTGACCCCAGGGGGTTTTAACCAGTGTGTATCCACCTTTGCGGGTATGTATCCACCTTCATGGCGTGTTTAGTATGAGCCCGTTGGGGATGACGGTAATAAACATGAACAAAAGACTGTGAATATCATGAAAATAATGACCCCAAGAAATATTAGTCCCAGATAACGACCCCCGAAAACCTGGGGGTCACTATCAAGAAAGATCCAAATTAAGATTATAGTAAGCCGCTAACTTTTTTTAAAGGAAATTTTAAGAACCAAAGATCTCGGAAGTGATTATGAGCATGTGGTGATACATGCGAGATGTCATTTTTGGTGTGGCCAGGATTTGGGAATAAGTGTGAGTCCACTGATAAATGCTGCCTCGGGAATATTTAGGAATGTATATCTTTTATGGACGTCGATTTATGGGAACTTAGAAAACCTGGAAAATTTATGAGCCGAGCCGTTCAGTGAGTGTTAGAAACACCTGAAAAACTGTTTCATTAAAAACAGCAACCCCGTCTAGGGATTAAGCTGATGAGGAAAATGAAAATAAAAATAGTGATTTTGTGTGCTGGCATAAATGAGAACCAGTAGTCTGCACCATGAATGAGTAAGGTACGGGGCTCCTACAGACAAAACCTAAGACAAAAACCAATAATAAAGATGATAAAAAATAATGATAAAAAAACATGACATTCATAAAATGCTTTAAACCTATTTAAACTAAGAGAATCAGAGAGAGAAAAATTTGAGGGAATGTAAAAAGCAAAATGATCTAGAGCCCAACAGATGTTCATTAAAAAAACAGCAACCCCGTCTAGGATTCAGCTGATGAGAAATGTAAAAATACAAACTGTTTTTGTGTGTAGGCATAAATGAGAACCAATACTGTGCAACGTGAGTAAGTAAGGTGCGTGGCTTATTGAGAAAAACAGATAAACACGATATTTGAAAACACTCATAGTAGCACGAGTCTTGAAATGGGGTAACAAATCCAGTTATTGATGAATACCGATATATTTAAAAGTAAATTATTTTTAATATATTTGTACCCATGCACTGTGGATATGTTTCTCCATGATACTTTTGATAAAAAAAAAGTTATTTATGAGTGCCAAACATACTTAAAAATAAATCTCTTTTTAAATATATTCGTAAGCATGTATAACTGTACATGTTTCTCCATGATACTCTTTGACAAAAAAAAAAAAAAAAAAAAAAAACATTAAAATCGTTACATAAAAATAAAAAAACATAAAAATCATTACATTCATGAAACGCTTTCACCTATTGAAGCCAAAAGAATCAGAGAGGAGAGAGACAAAAAGAAGGAATAGTTAAAAAGCAAATGACCTGAAACATAAAGTTAATGATAAACCCTGAATAAAACCTTTTCACAAGCCCAATAGACCATCAAATGTCGGTTATCTGATTCCTCGTAAACTGGAATTGTAGCCGGTTTAATGCGTGGCGGTAAAAGAACGCTCTCGGAGAGTTTTGTTGCATTTAACAAACACTGTTTTATACGCAGGTACAGTGTATATATGATTCGAGTCAATAAACGCGTTCCTGGCTGGACAGGTACAGACCGGAAGTGGGACAGCGGAGTGAATGGGGGTCATGCGTACCCGTAACCGAATGGAACGCAGTGTGATGTCATCAGCTTACGGTAAATTTCGTATTTTTTAAGAGGTTTTATGATATTAATTTTTTTTTTTTTCATCATTCATGAATTTTATATTTGGTAACCCGGGACAGGTACAGACTGGAAGTGGGACAGCGAGTGATTGAGTCGCGCGTACCGTACCCGAATGGAACGTAGTGTGACGTCATCGGCTTCCGATAAATTTCATGCTTCTTTAAGAGAGCATATGATTTTAGATTTGTTTATCATTCGTGAATTTTATATTTATAAAGTTCAAGACGGTACACTATGTTAGTCTTAAGAGCTCATGTGATATTAGCTTGTTTTATCATTCAAAATTTCATATTTTGTAGCTTTATGAAGAAATAAAATTTTGATTTTATTGATATATTTTCCGGTGTCGATGACCTTGTTGTTGTGGGACGCCAGATAATTTAATATTAAATGTAACAGCCTCCTTAGTCCAAAAAATAAAGAGGCTCGTTAAATCTTCCAGGAAACACGGAGGACGGCAGAAAATTCCGCATCTCTGAAAGCACAGTAATACAAAAGACTGGCTGAACCAGTTTACCCTCGTAGGATTGACTGATTGATTGACATGTGTAGACTGTCGTTGCAAAAACTGACTCACACACTTCATACACACACACACACAAACACACATAAAGACTGGCATTCAGGAGT
>NC_089741.1:27816183-27818683 GCF_040412425.1 Macrobrachium rosenbergii
TTGAAAAAGGAGAAGAAAGTAAGACAATGTAAGATAAGTCAGAGAGAGAGTGGCGACTTGGAAGTGTTTCCTACCCCCATCTCTCTCTCTCATATATATATATATTATATATATATATATATATATATATATATATATATATATATATATATATATATATATAATTTATGTTTTTTGTATGAGGAATGTGTTACTGGATTTTCCTTGTGAACGTCTCTCTCTCTCTCTCTCTCTCTCTCTCTCTCTCTCTCTCTCTCTCTCTCTCTCTCTCTCTCTCTCTCAGACATACACATATATTTTGTCAGCAACGCCCATAAGTCTGTGTACGCGACGAAATGGGGAGAGAGAGAGAGAGAGAGAGAGGAGAGCTTTAGGGGAAAAATATAAGACATAAAGTGTTGTCAACGGCGATTATCGTGCAGCGATAAATTCTCGAGATGTAAAACGTAAATAGCAATTGTAATATTGATCGTTAAGTTACGCGAAGAGACATAAAACTAGAAAGATGGCGAGAGAGAGAGAGAGAGACAGAGAGAGAGAGAGAAAGAGAGAGAAAGAGAGAGAGAGAGATGTATCTGTTTGATTGGCCAAAAGGGACAGTTTTATGTTGTTTGGTAAGGGTGTAGAATTTGAAAGGAGGATGTGCCAAATACTATCTTATTTTGTCAGAATTTCCTGCTGTTTCTTGGTCCTTATAGTTGTTTGTCTGAGACTGGGCAACTTAGGGACCTTGAACATAATTGTTGTTTGTCGGGGGACTGTACGATCTCGGGACCTTGAACATAACTGTTGTTTGTCTGGGACTGGGCAATCTTAGGACCTTTGAACATAACTGTTGTTTGTCTGGGACTGGGCATTCTTAGACCTTGAACATAATTGTTGTTTGTCTGGGACTGTACATTCAGAACCTTGAACATAACTGCTGTTTGTCTGGGACTGTACGATTCGGACCTTGAACATAACTGTTGTTTGTCTGGGACTGGGCATCTTAGACCTTGAACATAACTGTTGTTTGTCTGGGACTGGGCATTTTAGGACCTTGAACATAATTGTTGTTTGTCTGGGACTGTACAATCTCGGAACCTTGAACATAACTGTTGTTTGTCTGGGACTGTACGATCTCAGGACCTCGAACATAACTGTTGTTTGTCTTGGACTGTACGATCTCAGGACCTTGAACATAACTGTTGTTTGTCTGGGACTGGGCAATCTTAGGACCTTGAACATAATTGTTGTTTGTCTGGACTGCATTCTTAGGACCTGAACATAATTGTTGTTTGTCTGGGACTGTACGATCTCAGGACCTTGAACATAACTGTTGTTTGTCTGGGACTGGGCAATCTTAGGACCTTGAACATACCTGTTGTTTGTCTGGGACTGGGCATTCTTAGGACCTTGAACATAATTGTTGCTTGTCTAGGACTGTACAATCTCAGGACCTTGAACATAATTGTTGTTTGTCTGGGACTTTGAACCTTACTGCTGTTCGTCTGTGAATTGGCTGTCTTAGAGGACAAGAACCTAATTGTTGCTCGTTCATGGATTAATAATCTTTGGTTGAATCTAATTGTTGTTTTTCTATGGCTCAGCAACCTTAAGATCTTGAACCTAATTGTTGTTTGTTTGTATGTGGTTTGGCACCCATTGACCATGACTCTATTGTTGTTTGTAATTTGACATCCAGTAAGGTCTTGAAGCTGGTTGTTGATCCTTTGTAAACATTTTCGAGTCAGCGGTACGTAATATTTTGGGTCAACGTGATTTTTTGTTATTATTTAAGATTTGCTTCATTAGGTAAACATTCATCTGTAATGGTTTAATTTTTCATAAATATAGCTTTTCTAGGGATATTTTTTCACCCTTTTATTCCAGTACTTTCCAGTCGTGGGGAACCAAATAATTAGACCAGTCTTTACGTATGAAATAAAGGTTAAATTTTTCATTTCATTTTCTAGATTTTTATCTGTCATAGAAATAGACATGAAGTTTTGTTAATGGAGCCTTGTAAAATGTGTAAATGCTATGTCAGTCATATTAATGTACTAATTGACTTGTTGTGTGTGAAAACCACCGTACTGAAGTGTTTCAATCTACCTTTGTTTTGTAATTTACGCATAATAAAAGACTCTAATTAGCCGAGGGCTATCATTGAGTCGACGGTATCAGAAGAGACAGTTCCTCAGACCAGAAAAACTGAAGTGTAAGTGAGGATGTTAAATTAAGAAATTAAGAAATCCATATGTAATCTGAAGCCACGCTATTAAAATATAAACATGAAAGATAATTAGAAATTCTATAAGATAATGGGACAGTTCTCTTTGCACTTTGGTTCATCTTATGAAAATAATATCAGTGCCGACCATTTTATGCATTTCATTAATATACACCTCTCTTCAAAAAATAACTTGAACACTTATTGAGGACGTATCATTCCTAGAAATTAATAGCGATACTTTTTAGTTTTCTGTAAAAGAAAACTATTGTGACAGCTTTGTCTGTC
>NC_089741.1:27823683-27842387 GCF_040412425.1 Macrobrachium rosenbergii
GCTTTCAGTAGAAAGCAGCAGTGTTTCATCTTTTATAGTAACAGCAAAGGCGTTTCAGCTTAGTAAAAGCAACGATTTCATCTTTTATAGTAAAGCAAAGGTGTTTCAGCGTTAGGAAAAGAAGCTGTGCGCCGTCTTATTTCAAAGACAGCAGTGTTGCAGCTTTGGTAAAAGCAGCAGTGTTTCATCCTTTACAGTAACAGCGAAGGTGTTTCAGCGTTTAGAAAAGTTAGCTGTGCACCGTCTTATTTCAAAGACGGCTCTGTTGCAGCTTTTTGGTAAAAAGCAGCAGGGTGTTTTCGTTCAAACCTCTGGTAAGAGCAACTGTGTGTTGCGGAGTCATAAAACCCCAACATCAAAGTATTTCTTCTCCAATGGCTTCTTGAACTTTTTCCCTCCCTCCTGGGGGGCAAAATAGGTCATGAGGCACTTTAAAGTCCAAAGTCTGACTTAATGGAAATTATGGTGGCGTAAACACAGAAAATTCAGCGTCAGAGACGTACCTTTTAATATTTTCTTTTTATTTTTATGTAATGGGGAAATTCTTAGTTGAGATAAATAGCCGCAGAGAAGGTTTAAAGATGACGAATGGAATTAGAGATAATTTTCTTAACGTGAATAAAAAATCATAAGGTGTCGACTGCATAACCTAGGATAAATTCTTTATTTTTTTAATATAATGCAGAAGTTCTTAGTTAAGATGAATAGCCTTAGTGGAGGTTTTGAATCACGAATGGAATTCACGTCTGATGACAGGGACAATTTCTTAATGAGAATAAAAATCATAGGTGTAGACTGCTATAATTGTATTTTTTTTTTTTTTCGTTTTATATAGTGGAGAAGTTCTGCTTAATTAAAATAAATAGTCCTAGCGAAGGTTTTTTATGACTTATGGAGTTCGTATGTGATTGGAATAGTGATGATATCTAATGTGAATAAAAAATCATAAGGTGTCGACTGCTATGACCTAGAGTAAAGTTTTTTATTTATTTTGTGTTTATTTTTTTATATAATACAGAAGTTCTTCCTAGTTAGGATAAATAGCCTTAGAAGGGTTTAAAGAAACGAAAACAATTAGAGATGATTTCTAAATGTGAGTTCAAAATGATAAGGTATCGAATGCTATAACCTAGAATAATCTTTTATTTATGTTTTTTTATTTTATATAATTGAAGTTCTATTTAGTTAAGATAAATAGCCTTAGTAAAGGTTATTATTATTGTGTATTATTATTATTATTATTGTGTGTGTATTATTATTAAGAATTACCCACAGTAGCATGAGTCTTGAAGTGGAGAAAAATCCACACTTATGTATGGTTCAAATTTAAAAATAAATTTACAGATAGTTTGGGAACCTGTTGATTCTCCATTTCAAAGGGAATCGAACAGATTGAGAGCTCTGTAGAGACTTATATTTTTAAATATGTTTGTACCATGCTTAACTATGGATTTGCTTTTCATTATTTATTATTATTGTATGACATATTATTATTATTATTATTATTATTATTTAGACTTTCTCTGCCCTCTCGGGCAGTGTTCACGGACAGAATTTTTAGTATTTCGGGGAGGGCCAACCAACCTTTCGTGTAAATGCTCTCCTCGTCCATCATTCTTTGTCCTCCTTCTCCCTTCCCTTCCCTCATCATTATCCATCACTCTTTATCACTCTTTATCTCACTTCAAGCAGCCCCGTTTGAAGCGTGACCCCTGGCCAATCGGGGCGGTATTGATAGAGAAAAGTACAACGCTTGTTTAGTTCACAGTAACGCCAACGGGGCGTCGCGTCGCCTCAAGGTGCTCTGTCAGGAAGATAGTTTTCCTCCTCTCTCTCTCTCTCTCTCTCTCTCTCTCTCTCTCTCTCTTCTCTCTGTCTTTTTTTCTGCAATTCCATTTCATGGGAAACAGTACAGTTGTTCTGATTTATCTCTAGGCAAATTTGAAAATACTGATTTTGTGAAATGGAAAACTCATTTCTGTTTATATGTATGTATATATATACATTTTATATATAGATAGATATATTAATATATATAATATATATATATATATATATATATATATATATATATATATATATATATATATATATATATATATATATATATATGGAGAGAGAGAGAGAGAGAGAGAGAGAGAGAGAAAGAGAGAGAGAGGAGAGAGAGAGAGAGAGATCTTCGCATTACTGCTGCATGCATGACCAACAACAAGATTCTTATAAGTTTCATAGATTGACGTGTTATCAAAACTTGCATCATCATCGTGATCATCTGCTCCGAATCTTTGGAGTCATGATGTCATCGGTAAATTTTGGATAATAATAACACAGTAATAATAATCGATGGAAATCTGTTATTAAAGAATTATTTCAAATTAGAGTAATCAATGATTAAAAATTTATTTTATCACTTGGAAACAAACTGCAACTATTTGGATTTCAAAGATTTCGGTGATAACTATTTCTGGAACGAGCTGTAATGCAAACATTTTTTATATAATCCATAAGCATAGAGAGATATTTAGGGAGTCTCTGATTGTGAATGCTGAGTGCATCTAGGATATTGGCTATTTTCAAATTTTTATCGATAGGAAACTGTAATAAAAGTGAAAATAAACTAATATCACAGTTGCATAAAGCATTTTGGTAGTGAGAAAGGACTCCAAAAAATAGGAGAAGATATATGTACATACAAAACTATTGCAGTTTTATGTACATATGTTAATTTACTGGAAAATACATGCTGGTAAATTTACTGGGAAACGTATGTTGGTATTTTCTGGAAGCATTTTTCTGTACTGAAGCTTAGTTTGATCTCCAATTCTCCAATTCTCTTTTTCAGCATCTGTCATTTCAGCCTCCTCTTCTCTCCTCCCTTCACTATCCCCCATCTCCTCCCTCCCCTATTTGTGGACTTCAGTACAAAAGATGATTGAGAGAGAAGGCGTGAATGCAAAGTGACGCAGCGATCACCAATGAATCTGTGCTCGATGAAGATCTAACGCCTTTCTGTCACTGGTTAAATTATCGTGCGTAGTTCAAAGAAATTCTCGTGCGTTTGAAGTTATTGGGACTCGACTTCGACGATGCAGTGGGTCGTCTCTTCTGCTCTGCTGAGTGTCGATGCGATGGAAACGAATCGACGGCGCCATGTTCTTGTTTACCGTCGAGTCATCCCCTCCCATTATTCAGGGGGTTCTCGTAAGGTGCAAGAATGTACACCTTTCATTCAAAACTTTTTTGGGATATCGTGTGTTGCTTGGTAGTAAGTTAGCCTTGATCGTCTTAGATTGACCCGATTTTGGCAAATGATGACCTATGTTGACCTAACTTTCTTTTTCTCAAAGCTTTCTTTTCCGTAGGGGTGGTTAGTGCTGTCAGTGCACCTAACGCGGTCCACTGTTGACATACTTAGGGTTCTTTGCAGCGTCCCTTCGGCCCCTAGCTGCAACCCCTTTCATTTCTTTAACTGTACCTCCATTCATATTCATTTCTTCCATCTTACTTTCCACCCTCTTTTCTAATAATGTTTAATAGTGCAGCTGCGAGGTTTTCCTCATGTTACACTTTTAAACCTCTTACTCTCAATTTTCCTTTCAGCGCGGAATGACCTCTTAGGTCCCAGCGCTTGGTCTTCGTCCTAAATTGTATATTCCGTCTATCAAAGCTTTCTTGAGATTTGCTGTATATTTTACATTATAATCATCCCCAATTCTTTTCTCTTTTATTTCACTTCTGGTTTCGATATAATTCCTTCTCTCTCTCTCTCTCTCTCTCTCTCTCTCTCTCTCTCTCTCTCTCTCTCTCTCTCTCTCTCTCTCTCTCTCTCTTCTTTTCTTCTTCTTGTTCTTCCTTTAGGCAGTGTCAATCGCCTTCTAGTTTTCTATTCCATTCCAACTCCTGTTTCACAATTCCATTCCTGTTTCACTTTCACCACCCTCGAATGCCATTCCGATTTTATTCCTTTTTGTGCCACCAGTACTCTCTCTCTCTCTCTCTCTCTCTCTCTCTCTCTCTCTCTCTCTCTCTCTCTCCCTTCTTTTGTATTGTCTTCCTTAAAAATCCTATTTTTATCCTATCGTTGTCGACATCTTTATTTCAGGGCCCGTTTGAGAAACACCCAACATTTTCGCCCCAGGTATTTTTTGTCCTCGTAGTCCAGTTTTTGTTTTGTAACTTTTTCATATTTTTCGCTCCTGTCAAAATTGGCTCTATCAGAGGTCTAATCTGGGATTTTCTCACTAAATGGTGGATTGGAAGAATTGTTTGTGTGTGTGTGTGTGTTTTTTTTTATTTCATTGGCAGCCTGTTTCTTATCAGTCTTGTACGCATCAAACACTTACACACAAAGAGATTTTTTTATTTTTACACACACACACACACACACACCACATACATACACATACGGCTTTCATACCCGTTCTTGTGAGTATTTATGTGTGTTTTAGCCTGTTCGAGACTAGACTTGCTAACAACACATAAACAAATATATACACACAGCAACACATTCTTATGTGCATGTGAAATATGTTGGTGAAAATTTATGCAGGTATATGTTGGTGAAATTTATGCAGGTTGTTGGTGAGAATTTATGCAGCTATATATGTTGGTGAGAAATTATGCAGGTATATGAGTGAGTATTTTTGCAGGTATGTGTTAGTAAGTATTTATTGAGTTACTGCACACAAACATACACAAAAGAAAGTGCATTTGAGTGAAATGTGTTTGTTTGAGGATGTACGGATAAAACGTACACATACTGGGGAAACGTTCAGCATCATACATATTTATTAACCAAAGTTTACACATTCATGTAAGTGATTCTGTATGCAAAAGTTAACACAAGTGGCAAAACATTGATAGTTTTGACGAAAAAATATGTCATTTCATAAAAAAGTATAAAATAAAAAAAAACTGTTGTTATTGAAGGAAACAAAAAGTTGAAACGAGTACCATAACATTGATAGCTTTGATGAAAAAGTATGTCACCTCATAAAAGAATATAAAGTAAAAAAAAAACTGCTATTATTTAAAGAAACAAAAAGTTCAAACGAGGGCCATAACATTGATAGTTTTGGCAAAAATGTGTCATTTCATAAAAGAAATTAAAATAAAAACTTATTTCAAAAAAAAAAAAAAAGCTAAAATGAGTGCCAGAACATTGATAGTATTGACGAAAAAGTGTCATGTCATAAAAAAATATAAAATAAAAAAACTGTTATTATTTAAAAAAAAAAAAAAAAAAGTTAGAATGAGTGCCATACCACTGAGAATTTTTATGATACTTTGGTGAAAGACAATTAACATTGTCAGCATTTTTGCCAATAATTCCTCAGGTCGTGGAGGAGAGGCAGCCTCTTCCCCGATTCATTCAGTAACTTTGCCATTATCTTCCATACCCATTATCTCCCTGATTAAACTGATAGTTATTTCTGGGAATCAAATACTGACAACTCATTAACAAAGTTCCCATTTGACCTTTCTTTTTCGTTTGTAGAGTGCGACCATTAAGAGTAATTTCAACAGATCTTTTTTTTTATTTTTTCGTACTCTCGCCTGAGTAATAATAGATGGAAATTGTAGAAGAGCGGATGGGAGTAGAGACAAGGATAGGTGTAAATTCCTAACCTTTCTAGAATGCCGTGTCTGACCTAACCACCTTACCTTCCTAACTAACTTAGGGGACCTCTCCTTGGAAAAAAGCGGGACGCCATATCTTAAAAACTAACCAAAAATTTTCTTGAAAATAATCTCATTATGTTTCCACACTCAAATTACTCCTAAGGTACACTTAACCCTAACCAAACCAGGGCTGTTGCAATGTTAGCATACATTTCTGGAATTTGCAGCCGGGAGGGCTTCGCCCCACCTGGAACCCAAGTAACACTGAATATCCTGTCTCCTACTCTTAATACTACCTATTGTAAATTGTTATAGAATGTGCGAATATACTTATTCGGCAATATACTTACAGGTATCTTCAAGTATTTGTGCGTTGTTATATTTATAGTTATTTTTAATTATCAAAATTTCTACTACACATTGTTGACAAAAGATTTATGTAGGAGAATACCATATGTATGGTAGGATTTTCCTCAAAGCATGGAGCTCCTGTAAGTAAGATTTTCCCCAAAGCATCGACTTTCGCATGGTGGGTTTTCCATCAAACATCGAGTTCCTGTAAATAAGGTTTTCCTCAAGGCATCCCGAGTTCAAGTAGGTTTCTCCTCAAAGCATGGAAATTCCTGTAAATAAGGTTTTCCTCAAAGCATCGAGTTCCTGAATAAGGTTTTCCTCAAGGCATCGAGTTCCAAGTAGGTTGTCCTCAAAGCATTGAGTTCCGTAAATAAGGAGTTTTCCTCAAGGCATCGAGTTCCAAGTAGGTTGCCCTCAAAGCATCGAGTTCCCTGTAAATAAGGTTTCCTCAAAGCATGGAGTTCCTGTAAATAAAGTTTCCTCAAGGCAAGTTCAAGGGTTTTCCTCAAAGCATTGAGTTGCTGTAAATAAAGTTTTCCTCAAGCATCGACTTGCTCAAATGGTAGGTCGTCCTCAAAGCATTGAGTTGCTGTAAATAAAGTTTTCTAGCATCGACTTGCTCAAAAAAGTTTTTCACGCCAAAGTATCTGAGAATTTGCAACACTTGCTTACGTCGGAATTTTTATAGTTAATTTTGTTTTGGTTGATTGATAGTCTGATGAAGCATTATGTAGTCATAAATAGAATTTTATTTTATGTTTCTTAGCCATTAAACGTCTAAAAGAGATTCTCGCAATGCTTTTATAGTTTTCTTTGAAATGGAATGTCGATCTGCTGTTAGTCGTTAATTTTAATTATCCATTTTTGGTTGACAGATTAAAAGTAGAAAGTAAATATGCATCACTGTCAGGTAATTAACGAGTTATTTATTTTTTTACTTGATATGAAGATACAGTATTTCTTTTAGGAATTCCTTTTCCTCTTTCAAAACAAGAAAAAATCATAAATTTTATCTCTTTCTTGTTCCATGTTGTCTCTCCTCTTCGCCTCCCCTCTCCCCTTCCCTTCCCTCTTCGCCATTTCTCTTCCTTTACGTTGTATACACGAATGTCACAGAGAGAGAGAGAGAGAGAGAGAGAGAGAGAGAGAGAGAGAGAGAGAGAGAGAGAGAGGAGAGAGAGGAGAAACGCAGAGAGTCCTTAAAAGGGAGGAAAAGAATTAGATTACAGAATTTCACTTGGAATCGAAGATCATAGAAATGGAATGAACGGAAGAAGAGAACAAGGAACATACATACACACACACACACACAAAGAAAAAAAAATTTTAAAATATTTTTTCCTCGAAAACTACAGACTTTTGCAGAACAGAGTTTTGTTTTTGGAGAGGGTTTTTTTGTACGTGTTTTTTTTCTTTGCTTTTTTTTTTTTTATTTGAGTACCTATCTATGATGGGGGAAGCACATGTTGTTAGGTGTTCTTTATATTTTCATTGATCTGAGGAAATGTGAGCAAGGTTTTCTGAATAGGCTCTGATGAAGATTAAGTATGGAAAAAGGATAAGCTTAGAATAATAATGAGATCCAGAATAAATTATGAAATAAATAAAAAATCTTTGTTGGCGGTTAAATTTCATTAATGTTACGTAAATAAACATCTATGTAATGAGTCAAATTTCATTAGACGTTGCGGATGTAAGAGTACGATAATTACGAAAATTGTCTCTGGGTGGCTTTTGAGACAGAATCATACCCACTTTGTCAAAGCACATGCTCTCTCTCTCTCTCTCTCTCTCTCTCTCTCTCTCTCTCTCTCTCTCTCTCTCTCTCTCTCTCTCACGGCGTATGCAAAGGGATCTTAGGCTTCTACGTGGTTTATTGATATATGCGTACAAAAACGGCTTACTATGTTTGCGTATGTGAACGAGAGAGAGCGAGAGAGAGAGAGAGAAGAGAGAGAGGATACTAAATTATACAAATAAATCACAAAGCTGGCTAGCAAGACCTGCCTTATTTATAAGGAGAAGGAACGCATTATATTTACGCCAAGGAATTTAGCTTTATCCTCCCCTCTCTCTCTCTCTCTCTCCTCTCTCTCTCTCTCTCTCTCTCTCTCTCTCTCTCTCTCTCTCCCCATAAAAAATGTTCAAGACTTATGTCTGAGGCTGGAGGGCTTTACGTCATTCTATGTAAATAACCTGCTCCTAGAGTCAGCGTAATCCTGCCTGGAAATCCCAGGGCATCAAGGTAGGATGGGATGCCTTCCAGTGAATACCTTTCACTGGGAGATGTAAAATATTAACGTTCTCGTGTGGGTTTCTGGGGTGTGTGTGTGTATATATATATGTTTAGGTACACATACATGTACACTTACACCCACACATACACACATATACGCATACACACTCGTCAGACTGCCTGGTTGTTTAAATGTGATAAGCAGCTGTCAGTCTGGTTATTATTATTATTATTATTATTATTATTATTATTATTATTATTATTATTATTATTTTTGGGTGTGTGTGTGTGTGTTTTTATGTGAGACACACACTCATGAGACTGCCAGGTTGTTTAATTATGTAATGCAGTTGACACTGAATATTATTATTATTATTATTATTATTATTATTATTATTATTATTATTATTATTATTATTCACAAGGAATACGATTAAAAAGTTTATGAGTGAAAGCAATCTTGCTTTCAAACAATCAACGTAAACAATCTTAAGTACAGACAATTAAATTAGAACTTACCAGGAGTGAGATGCTGTCCATTTCGACATTAAGAACTAAAATGTTCGAGAACGGCTGAGTACCGCCGATGACCATTGGTAATGTGATGCCATTTATTCATGTTTTGCATTCCAAAGACTGAGAACACTTGCAGAAGCTTCCCTCTTGTGCGGCGGTGCCTCTGTACTGAGCTGGAGATGTTTACAGATCTTGGAAGAGGTGCTGTCCTTGTATCAAAATATAAATATAAATAAATATGTATATGTATATATATATATATATATATATATATATTTATTTATATATTATATATTATGTATCATATATATTATATATACATTATATATATATATATATATATATATATATATATATATATATATATATATATATATATATATATATATTTATATATTATATATATATATCATATATATATATATACATTATATATATATATATATATATATATATATATATATATATATATATATATATAGACAAATATATGTGAGACAAATGTATGTGATACTTTGTTACTTCTCGTATAACCAAAATTAGTTCATGATGATTTCCACAATTTCACCAACCAAGCAATGTTCTCCACTCGTTCATTGTTAAAAGTAAACCTGCGTTTTGATAAACCTGTGGTTTATCAAACGGTAGGTCTTCAAAGCAGAAATTAACGTCCTTCCGGAAAACGACTTTCAGCTGCGGCTGTTGGAAGTATTCGCGAACGTGCTAATCACTGTACAATCCAAAACCGACAGCAAGTCTCCCGGGATAGCTGCCTTCAGCTGCGGCTAGCGGAACTTTCATGAACGCGCCGAGCTCAACAGTCCCAAAACAGAATCAGAAAACGTGTCTTCGTTTTTGGGAAGGTTGAGGGCGGTTCTCAGCTGCAGCTGTCAGGGCATTCATGAACGCACCGAGCGCAGCAATTTCTACCCAGAAACAGAAAAAGCGCCTTCGTTTTAGAGGGGAAGGTTGGGAGCAGTTTCCAACTGCAGCTGCTGGGGCATTCATGAACGCGCCGAGCGCAACAATTTCTAACCAGAAACAGAGAGCGTCTTCGTTTTGAGGAAGGTTGAGAGAGAGCAGTTTCCGGCTGAAGCTGTTGAGGCATTCGTGAACGCTCCGAGCGCAACAATTCTACCCAGAAACAGAAAGCGTCTTCGTTTTAGAGAGAAAGTTGAGAGAGTTCCAACTGCAGCTGTTGGGGCATTCATGAACGCGCCGAGCGCAGTAATTTCTAGCCAGAAACAGCGTCTTCGTTTTAGAGAGAAAGTTGAGAGAGTTTCCAACTGCAGCTGTTGGGGCATTCATGAACGCGCCGAGCTCAACAGAAAACGTCTTCGTTTTGAGGAAGGTTAAGGTAGGCAGTTTTTCAGCTGGAGTTTGTTTCGGTTACTCTTGAACGCGCGCCGATCCCATGTCCCCTTCATGCTTTACCTCCCTCCCCGCCCGCCAATCAGTCATGTTGCTAAGTCGTGCGTCCTCTGTCAGCAAGGTTGCTGTTGCATGTTGATCCGTTTGCATCATCTATCTCTTTCGGCGAACTTAGGATTATTCTTGCATCGCACTGACGACGCCACCGGCTGGTGGCCGTTTGGGAATGACCGAGACAGAGACACCTTTTGAGGGATGAACGAGCCCTGATGAGTTTTCGCTTTCAGTTCTCGCTCTCTCTTGCTCTTGAGAGAGAGAGAGAGAGAGAGAGAGAGAGAGAGCGTGTGTGTGTGCTGTGTTAGGGGCCTGAGAAAGAGACAAAGAAATTGAGTTGGGAGGCAGAGAGAGAGAAGAGAGAGAGAGAGTTAGGGGCCTGAGAAAGAAACAAAAAATTTGAGGTGGGAGGCATAAAAAGAGAAAAAGTTGTGAAAAAGAGAGAGAGAGGAAGCGATCTGTAAGAGAGAGAGAGAGAGAGAGAGAGAGAGAGAGAGAGAGTGTGTGTGTGTGTGTGTGTGTGTGTGTGAGTGTGCTAGGGGCCTTGGGAAGAGACAAAAAAAATTGAGGTGGGAGGCAGAAAGAGAAAAAGTTGGCAGAAAAAAGAGAGAGAGAGAGGAAGGAATCTGTAAAAGAGAGAGAGTGTGTTAGGGGCCTGGGGACAAAAAAATTGAGCTAGAGACAGAAAAATTGTGAAAAGAGAGTGAGGGAAGGAATCTAAGAGAGAGAGAGATAGAGAGAGTGAGAGAGAAAGAGGCTAATATTTCACTGAAGTTCACAAACACTGAAGACTGAAAGTCATTTTGAGACTTTAAAACCAGTCTTCTATTACTTCCTTACATATTAGCAACGTTAACTAAACCTTTGCACCGTCTTCCACGAAAAAAATCTCTGTCTAAGGGTGACTTATCCCCCACAGACGGACTTCCCTGTCTTATTTCTGTACATTTCTAAACTCTGTCACCGGACGCATTTTCCTGCGTTAAACAGCTGGCAATGTAGCTAATCTGAAGTCTCATGGCCGACATTTTTGTTTTGAATTAAGAAAGCCTTGCTCATAAAAGGGCTGAAAATGTCTGACACGTCATGATCTGAACAAATTTCTTGAAATTTATTAATAAACAAGTAAAAAATGAGTCAAGTTTCTTCAGCCGCAATCAGATTTTCTGCACAGCCGCTACAGCGTATAATCAAGGCCACCGAAAATAGATCTTTCTTTCGGTGGTCAGTCTATGATGTATGAGCCGCGTCCCATGAAACTTTAATCCGGCTTAGTGGTGGCCTGGCTGTAGCGTTGCCAGAAGCACGATTATGGCTAACTTTAACCTTAAATAAAATAAAAAGTACTGAGGCTAGAGCTGCAATTTGGTATATTTGATGATTGGAGGGTGGATGATCAACATACCAATTTGTAGCCTCATATAGTAATTTTAAGATCTGAGGCGGACAGAAAACAGTGGGGACGGACAGACAAAGCCAGCATCTAAAATTGCCGTTATTGACATGCAGGCTACCGTGCTGCAAGCCGTATCTACAGGAATAGCAAATGGACCCTCAGGTGTAACCTTGAAATGTTGAACATGTTTTGAAAATGGATAATATTAGTGTATATTGGAGAAACTAAGCCAAAGTTATGTGTACAAATATATTTAAAGTAGTAAGCAGAGAACTTTCAGTCTGTACGACTGAAAATGGGAACCGTACCGTTCCCGAAAGCGCTCTGTTGAATTTAATTTCAAATATATGTGTGCACATTCATCCGTGGTGGTGGTGGGGGCGGTGGGGGTGGGGAAGTGCCGTCAGTGCACCTCACACGCGGTGCACTGTAGGCATTAGTTAAGATTCTTCGGAGAGTCCTTTCAGCCGCTCGCTGCAGTCCCTGTCATTCATTTTACTGTATCTCGTTTCATAATCTTTCTTCCATCTTAGTTTCCACCTTCTTATAACAATTGTTTCATTTGCCTCTCCATTTTAGGGTTCGTGCTACTATGAGTATTTTTTAAATTAAAAGTGTATTATACTCGGCTAAATACATGTGAATTTCTGCCGCTCAGTTATACCTGCGTAGTTATGCCTGCACAGTCGGCCTGTGCAGGCAAAACTGAACGTTAGTGGGTTCAGTTTTGTCCGCACAGGCCGACTGTGCAGGCATAACTGCGCAGGTATACTGAGCGTTAGTGGCGGCCTTAAGCGTCCATTTTCCTTTCTCACGGGGAAGAAATTCATATTTTAGCCGAGTTTTGCTTGCACCGGCATAACTGCGCAGGTATAACTGAGCGTCGGAGGGTTCAGTTTTGCCTGCACAGGCCGACTGTGCAGGTATAAGAGTGTTAGTGGCGGCCTTAACTGTAGAAAATCAATTCAGTCCTGGTGAGAACATGGGCATCTTTTCGCGCCCTTTGTGGGCAGTCAGTCAGACTTGACAATAGAGCGCCCTTTACGATCTGATTGAGTGCCACTTCCTTTTTAAATGCCCGTGGATTCCTCATTTGTTAGTGTCATGGGCCTCTGCTCTCTCGTTCCGTTGCTCGTTATTTGTGCGTAAAATTCTCTTGTTTTTGTGGTTATGCATTGTGAATCCTCCCTCCTGAACAATTTTCCTTTATTATTTTATAAAAATGCGACGCTTTCCATTTTCCCCCAAAATAATAGTAAAGCCCAGTGTCCTTTTCTCTTCATGAGGGACTGTGCTTATTTTATTAATTTATGAATTATATATATATATATATATATATATATATATATATATATATATATATATATATATATATATATATATATATATAAATTTCTGACTCACATCAGGATCGAACCCAGGTCTTTCAATTGAAAGGCAAGACCGCTGCCAACCAAACCACATGACCAGAAATTTAATGCTGTTCCACACGCGATGTGTGTTGATTATTTCTATTATATATAATATATATATATATATATATATATATATATATATATATATATATATATATATATATATATATATATATTTGTACTTACTGGTTTCCCGCATTACCTTTTTATCCCCTAATAAAACCATATTGCCCTTTCGAACTTCCCGTTAGAATTCATTCCACTTTTATTCGGTTCCTCGAATTTTTAGCTTTCTTTCCTTCCCCTTCCGTCGGTCAACAATTCTAGCCGGTAAAAGTTGCTAGATCGCAAAGCCTCCTTTCTCCCTCCCCTCCCCCTCTCCCTCCCTCCCCTTCCCTCCATCCTCTTCCTACCTCCCTTAGGCCCCTTACCCACTTTTTTTTTTATTTTCGGATACACAGAGAAAACTTCAATTAATGGAAACTTGTCAATATAGAGAATATTTTCGAGACAAAGGAATTGTTTTAGTTTTTTCCTTTTCTTTCTATTTTTTTCTCTCTCTCTTTGTTTTTTTGCCTTTTATTTGGCTATTTTTTTTTTTTCCTCTCGCTACCATCCCGCGGGGCTTATGTTTTTCTTCTTGCATTTTTGACCTTTTCCATACCCTGTTTATGTCCGGCTTTTGTTGTGGGGTTTTATGGGGGGGTTGGGGGATTTTGGTATCTGTCTGTCTGTCTATATATCGCCCCCTTTCTCTCTTTTCCTTGTCGAGGCGTAATGGTAATCCCGGAATATAGTTTTAGCTTGTTTATGGTAAGGATTAAGCCAGCTTTCTCTCTGCCCTTTCGGGATTTGCGGGGGGGGAAAATAAATGTAATTACTGGAGATTGTTGCGGCTCGGGTTACTTGGCGTCTGGAATAGTTTTTTGATGCAGAAATGGGTCTCTATTGACTTTGCATTCGCATTGTATTTATGCGCTCAGGGAGAGGAAGAAGGAGTGCGCGCGCGCGTGCGCATGAAGCTGAAAGGCTTTTTTTTTTTTATGTGCAAAGGGCGATTGATTGCCTTACTCGAAAGAGTGTACTGTCAAAACTAAAAACACACACAAAAAAGATTTCACGTGGAACTTCGCGAAAAACATTCCTTTAGAAATATTTGGATTTTCTGCTTAAACATCGACTAAGATGGCGGCAAGAGGTTTTATTTACAGAACAAAATACGAATTAAATTTCGTTCTTTCTTACAGATAATCGTAGATAGTTTATTTTACCTTATTTCAGTTTGCTCTGCTGTCAGTTAACCTGATATCCGGTTTTATTCTCTCTCTCTCTCTCTCTCTCTCTCTCTCTATCTTCTTTCTCTCTCATTTTATTTTATCTTGTTTCAGTTCACTTTGGGGTCAGGAGTGCCATGGTCCGTATGCCAGGTATATGAGTATTATGAAACAGTCACCAAGTTGCCCAAGTCACTTGTTCCACAAGGAACTTCTATGAACATTGCCAAGTAATTATAACGGCTAAGGGTGCATCCACATTGCAGCAGATAACGTGTCACAGACATGTCGGCAACTTGTTGCACACATACGCATCACCAACAGGTTGAGTGTGAGTCAACGACTCATAAATATGTAAGCAACTGTCACACACACATCACCAAGAGGTTGAATGTGAGTCAACGGTTCATAAATATGTTAGTAACTTATCGCACACACATCATTAGTAACTTATATAATCGGGAACTTGTCGCACACATCACAAACAGGTCGGTCAGCGACTCATAAAATGTCAAGTCACACACACAAACAGGTTGAATTGAGTCAACGACTCATTTTAGTCATCGACATCACAAACAGGTTACACGCCAAACCCGTTGGCAACAAGTCATCGACTCACATACACGCCAGCAACTTGTCGCACACAAATAACAAACAGGTCGAATGCAAGTCAGTGACTCATAAATATGTTGGCAGCTTGTCGCACACACATCACAATCAGGTTGAGTGCAAGTCATCGACTCACAAACTTGTCAGTAACTTGTCGTACACACATCGTCAACATGTTGGATGCAAGTCAGCGGCTCATAAACACGTCGGAAACTTGTCGCACACACATCACAAACATGTTGAATGCCTGTCAACGACTCATAAACACGTCGGCAACTTGTTGCACACGCATCATCAACATATTGAATACAAGTCAACTACTTATTGGTAGTTGTAACCAGTGATTCATAAGATTATCCAGCATAGGCCAAAGATTCGTTTTTCACTTCCAGTTGTTGAATTGTATCCAACCCATTTGTGACATGTATGTGACATGTATGCGCCATGTTCCAAACACGTTCTCTTAGACTGTTACGAAATAGTCGCAAAGTGTAGTCATAGTGACCATCTCTTTTCTCCCTCCAAACGCATCATAGACATAAGAGCTACAGTATTACGCAATGTTTCACGCGGAAACTTCCCCAATATATGGCGCTACTCCTGATGAAGTTCCTCCCCCGCTCCTCCCCGTTTGCGAGAGTTTCGGGTAATGTATGCGGACTTCTCCTCCTCCTCCTCCTCCTCCTCCTCCTCCTGATGCAGCGATTCTTAAACGCCGAATTTATGAAACGTGTTCCCGTGTACTTTGTTGGAAAGTTTCCTTGTACTCCGCTATCTTTTCTGTGTGTGTGTGTGTGTGTGTGTGTGTGTGTGTGGGTGTGTGTGTGTGTTTTTCTTGGTGTTTTTAAAGGCGGAAGTTTGATATTGAAGAGATTTGCCTGAAAAGAAGGATGGAAGGAGCCGGGACTGTTCTTGGGTTGGGGTTTTAAGGATGCTTGTTAGGAAGCAGAATTTTTTTTTTCACTCTTGCAAAAATTTAAAAAAGAAAAAATGTCAGACGGTATAAGTCAAACCTAAGACAACCTCACTAATGATAGGTCTAATAGTTCTTGGGTTAGGGTTTCAATGATGTTTGTAAAGGAGTAGAATTTTTTTTTTTTTTAGTTTTTCAAAAATTAAACAAACAAAAACAATAGGCTGATTAAACAAATAAAAACAATAGGCTGATGATACAAGTAAATCTTAAGACAACCTCGCCAATGATAGTTCTGATAGTCCCTGACAGTTAATGATATTAAGTCTTTAAGGTACAGAATAACTTATGTTAGTTCTCGACAGATGGCATTATCAAATCCTACAGATACAACGTAGCTAATGATAATCCAAAACATAAAATTAGGAGGTCTGCAAGATACTCCCAAGGGAATTATAGTTCTTGAGGAACTGGGTGCATATAAAAGTTCACGTTTATTCTTTAACAAAGGTCATATGTGTCGAGGAAGCGGCACTTTCATTGTCATATTTATTAAGAGGAAAAATTAGATGGTGAAAATTTAAAAATACAGTCTAGCTAATACTAGTTCCTTTGGGTGTGATTAGACAAGAATATTGAGTCTCTTGCATGCTCATCTTATATGAATGTTTATAATCTGACAGAAGCTATATGTGTCCTATAATACGTGGTGCACTTAGATATTGATAAGTAATAAAGTTATTTTTGGTTTAAGATAAGAGTTTTGTTGTTTATCGGCTTGGTACAAAGTAAATCTTCGATATACACTTATATAACAGGTCTAGGAAACAGTGCTTGATACTTACACTTCAGGTATCTTAAACATATTATGAAAATCAGGATTTTTTTCTTACTACTGATGACTCAGTAACGGGAAAATCTGGCGTGTCATTTGAGATTACAATGTTAATTATCATTAGAGATTACAATGTTAAATAACGTTAGTGATTACTGTATTAAATATCAGTAGAGATTACAGGGTTAAATAACATTAGTGATTACTATATTAAATATCATTAGAGATTACAGTGTTAAATATCGTTAGAGATTACAATGTAAAATAACATTAGAGATTACTATATTAAATATCAGTAGAGATTACAGGGTTAAATAACGTTAGAGATGACTACATTAAATATCATTAGAGATTACAGGGTTAAATAACATTAGTGATTACTATATTAAATATCATTAGAGATTAAAATGTTAAATATCATTAAAGATTACTATATTAAATATCTTTAGAGAATACAGTGTTAAATATCATTAGAGATTACTATATTAAATATCATTAGAGATTACAATGTTAAATAACATTAGAGATTGCTATATTAAATATCATTAGAGATTACTATATTAAATATCATTAGAGATTACAATGTTAAATAACATTATAGATTACTCTATTAACTACCTTTAGAGATTACAATGTTAAATATCATTAGAGATTGCAGTATTAAACATCTTCAGAGATTACAATATTAAACATCCTTAGAGATTACAATGTTAAATATCATTAGAGATTACAGTATTGAATATCATTAGAGATTACAGTGATATAAATCATTAGAGATTGTAAAATTCTCGTTCACAGAATGAAACGAGGGAGAAAATCAAGGTATGTACTATGTTTTTCTAAAGGACTTCACACCAATTATCAAGTAATCGTTTTACTTCCATTCGTTTGTAAGAGACGTGAGGTTGAAAGTTGCATGCCTTGAGATTCCCAGAGATTCTGTGGCTGGCAAAATTCCAAACATTGCAAGGGGTATTCCAAGTACTGGAAAAACTGCTGAATTCCAAAGTTTCTGGAATCAAAGCGTCTTAGACTCATTCAAGATTTCATATTGCTGATGGCGTAGAAAAAACTGGCCTTATGCCACCACGGTCCCTTGACTTTTTTAAATATTCCTCAGAGAGAATTCTTGTGTTTTTGGAATAAGTAAACTTAAACTGGCCTTATGCCAGGTTCTTCATTGGTGGGTGACCCCAATAGTAAAGTTAGGAATTGATAGAATTCCTGTCTCTCCAAAGAAATATAAGCTTCCAAATGTTTTTCCCAAAACATGAAAACAGTTAACATTCTTCCCCCGTCATTATTTTCTAATTTGAGCTTATAGATAAATATATCAGCTCATTCTTTCTGTCTTCATATTTTAGAATTTTTTGAGGTATGTTTTTCCCAAAACAATGCAGATTTCTACCGTACCCTGAAAACAGTTAACGCTTTCCTCCGTCATTCAAATTTAAGCTCTTGGTAAATATATCAGCTTATTCTTTCTGCCTTTTTTTGTTTTCACATTTCTCCTCAACGACTGCATATTATGATAAGCTATTTTCGTCCCCGGTCTAAACACGTCATGATGACTTAGAAAGTGAGATACGGGTGGGTTTATCTCATAGCTAGGGCTTCTCCTATGCGCCGATGTCAACACTAATACAAGACGCATTTGGTCTGTCAAACTATATCGTGTTATTCATGTCTTTTTATCTCTCTCTCTCTCTCTCTCTCTCTCTCTCTCTCTCTCTTATTTTTTACCAAGCTTTCTCTCATGACTGACAGCCTGTGGATGAATAGGGAAACGCACAATTGTATTTATTGAATACGAGCTTAACGGCGCGTACTACACTGCGCTGAAACCGGGCGCTGCCCGTCATGTCTCGCCTACTCTCCCCATCTCCTACCTACCCCCCCACCCAGGGCGGACAAACAGGTTTGAGTTAGGGAACCAATTGGTTCTTAGCCACGTAAAAATAAATCTAATCCTTCGGTCCAGCCCTAGGAGAGCTGTTAATCAGCTCAGTGGTCTGGTTAAACTAATTTTATTTAATTTTTTATTATTATTATTAGGAGGAGGGTGGATGTGTCATGTCTCCCATACCCTCCCGATCCCATACCCACCCC
>NC_089741.1:27842887-27845387 GCF_040412425.1 Macrobrachium rosenbergii
ACTGATTTTTTTATAAAGAGGCCGTTGGGATGAGCAACTCAAGGAAAGAGCAATATGAGAATTGACCGTTTTTTTTTTTTTTCATAAAGAGGCCGATGGGATGGGCAACTTACGGAAAGAGCGATATGGGATACTGACTTTTTTTTTTTTTAAGAGGCCGATGGGGCAACTCACGGAAAGAGCAATATGAGATAGTGTTTTTTTTTTTATGGAGAGGCCAATGGGGTGGTTGACTCACGGCCAGAGTGATATGAGAAATTTACTGTTTTTTTTTTTTTTTTTTTATAAAGAGGCCGATGGGATGGACAACTTACGGCAAAGAGCAATTTGAGAAATCGACTTGTTTTTTTTTATAAAGGGCGATGGGATGGGCAACTCATAGCTCATACCCAGCCCAAACTCTGAGACGCTGAAAATGTAAGGTTATAGAGTAGGTTTGATCTACCTTGCAAATGATAAGCGGTTATAAGTAAGCAGTGATTGCAAATTAGTAATAATTTCTGTCAAACGCTTTAACAATTAATTAATATCCTTTAAATAATTTCTTTGAAACGCTGTTCAGTCAGATGAATGGATCTCAGTTCTGAAGAAAGACATATTGATTTTATAATCACTATCTTATTTTTTCTATTTTATCATAGTAATACTCAGCACAATATCTATCTAACAAAATCATGACCAGCACTTTTTCTGTCCGCCCTCAGATCTTAAAAACTGCTGAGGCTAGAAGGCTGCAAATTGACATGTTGATCATCCACCCTCAATCATCAAAAATACCAAATTGCCCCTCTAGCCTCAGTAGTTTTTAATTAAGGTTGAAGTTAGCCATAATCGTGCTTCTGGCAACGATATAGGATGAAAGCACCACCCGGCCGTGGTTAAAGTTTCATACAGCATTATACCAGACCACCTAAAGATAGATATATTTTCGTTGGCCTTGATTATACGATGTACAGAAAACTCGATTACTACAGAGTAGTAATGTTCATATTTACTCTACTGAAATCATAAAACAATCGTTAGTCAAGAGTTATAATCTTGAATCCTGAATTTTGTATAAGTTTCCTAAACAGTTTCCTTCCTACATTTTTCTCTATTTAATTTTTTTTTTCAGAGCAGTGGATGTAATCTGAATACCAAATTTCAAAAGCAAAGTTAAACAGTCTCTACACCCACTTCTGGACTCTGAATTTTGAAAATGTTCTGATACACTCCTGCACTTTTAAAATATATTTCTTATTATATATTAGTAATATTATGTATTGAAATCATTGAGGCAGAATTCCCTTTAGGTGCCGCGAGTAGGGTAAATATAATTCCATTCTTTATCATGAAAATTATCCTTTAATTATTCATTGTACGAATTCCATTCCTCTTTAGCTTTGTTGTACTCATAGTGGTATATATTAAAATTTTATCTCGCAGTTTAAAATATCATTATTTTATTTCTCTCATTGATTTCCTTTCATATTAAGAGGTAATAATGTAATGTAATTACATCATTACACCGCCTGCTCTGAAATATTTTTAAATCGACTGACCATGTCAGTGACTTAAATATAAAAAAAAATACGACTGGCAATGTTACTGACCTAAATATTAAAAAAAATAGGACTGACAATGTCATTGACTTAAATATTAAAAAATACGACCCCAACGTCATTGACAAATATTAAAAAAATACGACCGACAATGTCAGTGACTTAAGCGTTAAAGAAAAACGGCTGACAATGTCAGTGACTTTTTATAGGAAACCCGCATTGTGCCTGAAACATCACTTGTGATTTAATCTTTATTCTCATAATGTTGGATGGCAAATTTAGAAATCAGTATTAGTAAGAGCAAAAATTTATTCATGGTATAAACATGTACATAAATTGTTGGTAAGTATTTCTACATAACATAAAGAGGAAAGTATATACATGTACACGTCACCATATATATATATATATATATATATATATATATATATATATATATAATATAAATATATATATATATTATATATCATTTAGTGTTTATTCACAGGCTTTTGTTTAGTTAATATCACAGAAAACTGAGATTCCCAGATGGCTAGATCTATCACTTCACAGCTGCTACCAATTTAAGATAAAAAAAAAATATATACTAAAACAAACAAATAAGTTTTGTGAATAACTAGTAAATGCTTATCAAATACAAATGAACCAACTAACATACATCTTTCTTTTATTACAGGTAAGTTGCAGATAATCTAAGTGATTCTGATTTAAGCGTTAAGTGTTTAAGGTCAAGGCTTCGCACTTCTTATGTGTATCGAAGTCTACTCTCGTATACCGAGGTAAGTATTTCAAATTTAACAGTTAAATTATGGTGCAAGTATTTCTATGTTTTATTAATAAAAAATCAGCCAATGAAACATATCATCATTCTAATAAGAGGCAATAGATTCTATGTATATCGACTGAACACTCATACTGAATTCTAAAGTAGTGAATGGGTGTGTTGGGAGAGAGTGAAA
>NC_089741.1:27850387-27852887 GCF_040412425.1 Macrobrachium rosenbergii
TAAAATCAAAAAGCCCTTATGAAAAAAAATAGCCAAACTCATGGCCCATCCACCCACCGCCTCCCCACCCTACCCCTCGAAAAAAAAACCACCCCATCAAAGCCACCACGACCCCTCAAAATCGGAAAAACTAAGCGAATACACAGTGATTGACGAGGCCACTTCGGCCGAGCCGACCGTGTCACATACCCGTACCGTGACGCGACAGTAACCGGTCACTCCGGAGTTGCCAATCAGTTAGGGCGTTTAAATTCCTCCCAAGTGGCCATTCCAGTCAGTACGTCGGCGGTAGCGACTCGGGTCAATGGGACGGTGGATAAAATACGTCCAAAGTTTTATGTGTGTTTGTACAAGAATTAAATGATGGACAGCAAAGGGACGAAATAAAAAAAAAGGTTGGTGGTCTCGATGGCGGTTGCCAACTAACGTTTAGACTGTTTTAAAAAGAATGGAACGATCAAATAGTCCATGAGAAAGAAATAAATGATGACGACGTGCTGGTAACTTCATTCCTCAAATCGTAAACCCACACACACACACACACACACACACATATATATATATATATATATATATATATATATATATATATATATATATATATATATATATATATATATATATATATTATATATTGTATATTTATAATTTACATATTGTTATTATTTCATTATATATATACATACATAATTATATATATATAATATATATATATATAAATTTATATATATATATATATATAATGTATATATATATATACACACATATATATATATATATATATATATATATATATATATATATATATATATATATATATAATTTTTATACAAACTTTTAATATAATATATTTTTATATTTTCATATATTTTATATTTTTAGTTGATAATAAGTCACATATCCCGTGGGATGGTGGACTTATTATCAACTAAAATATTCGGTATTTTTATATATAAAATATATTATTTGTTCTGAGGTAGATGAATTGATATTAAAACGTCACAGCTTGTGATAAATAGTCATATATATATATATATATCATATATATATATATATATATATATATATATATATATATATATATATATACAATTAAAGAACTAAAAATTGAAATGGGTCAAACTCAAAATAAACAGATTATACTTCCATCGCCGACAGATAAAACGAATTTTCAATTCAGACATGTCTACACATATGTAATAACTCTTTCAAGCATGTCTACACATGAAATAACTCTTTCAACATGTCTACACATATGTAATAACTCTTTCAAACTTGTCTACACATGTAATAACACACCGCAAAACATTGCCGCCTAAACAAAGATTCATTCATCTTTCGCATTTCCCATCAGGTAAAAAAAAAAAAAAAACAATTCCAGTACTTATAAAATATTTAATAAAGAACGCTGTCTTCCTCCTCCTCCGCTGGAAACCCAAAGATAGAAGAAGGAGCATCATCTTATTTGCATAAGATAATGAAATCCTAAGACATTAAATTAATTTCTCTTTGTGGCTTAAAGCTTCAAGGAAACGAAGATGGAAGAATTTTTGTTCGGATGCGTCAAACTTATTCAATTATATTTCAGTGACATCAAACGGAATGCTTAACCTTACTCAAAATCATTACAGAAATTGAAATGGGTTGGTGAATTCGTCTTTGAAGAAAGTCCCCAAATGACACCTTGATGAATTCCAACGTGACACTACAGAAATGGCCAGCGAGGCTGAAGGTTTTAACGGTGACACTATAACCTTGGCCATCAAGACTGAAGGTTTTCACGGTGACACTATAGCCTTATAATCAAGACTGAAAGTTTTAACGGTGACACTATAACCTTGACCATCAAGACTGAAGGTTTTCACGGTGACACTATAGCCTTGGCCATCAAGACTGAAAGTTTTAATGGTGACACTATAACCTTGACCATCAAAACTGAAGGTTTTCACGGTGACACTATAGCCTTGGCCATCAAGACTGAAAGTTTTAACGGCGACACTATAACCTTGTCCATTAAGACTGAAGGTTTAACGGTAACACTGCAGCCAGCCTTGGTCATCAAGACTGAAGGTTTTAATGGTGACACTATAACCTTGGCCATCAAGACTAAAGGTTTTCACGGTGATACTATACCCTTGGCCATCAAGTCTGAAGGTTTCAACGGTGACACTGTATTAGTGGCCATCAAGACTGAAGGTTTTAGTGGTGACACTATAGCCTTGGCCATCAAGTCTGAAGGTTTTAACGGTGACACTGTATCAGTGGCCATCAACACTGAAGGTTTTCACAGTGACACTGTAACCTTGGCCATCAAGACTGAAGGTTTTCATGGTGACACTATAGCCTTGGCCATCAAAACTGAAGGTTTTAACGGTAACACTGTAGCCTTGGCCATCAAGACTGAAGGTTTTAGCGGTGACACTATAGCCTTGGCCATCAAGACTGAAGGTTTTAATGGTGACACTGTTGCCTTGGACATCAAGACTGAAGGTTTTCACGG
>NC_089741.1:27857887-27872887 GCF_040412425.1 Macrobrachium rosenbergii
GTTACAGAATATCATGTACTTTAGATCTGAATTTCCTTTAAATCATATATATATATATATATATATTGTTACGTGTGAGGAGTCTTGGTTGATCATGTATTATTCAATTTACGTAAATTTTACGGCCCTGCAAACCAAGATTACACGTAACCTGTCACTTGAAGCCAAAAGTTAACCTCAAAGACAGACGTTAATTAGCCAAAGGTCGCCAGTTAAGGGTTATTAACCTTAACAAAGAATATTTGAGATGAATTTGATTTTAAACGCAACGGTTCTTCCAAACATTCGACGCGAGGCATACAAAAGCATCGAGATTTAACCTGATTTTGCTTACCCTAAATCCTAGGTATTTTACTGGAATAATGGGGTTGAAGCTAACAATAAAATAATTTGACTTAATCTAGACTTCGTGAACACATATACCGTAAGTGGTGGCTGAAGGAGAAAACAAAGAAAAAAAATGAAATACAGAAAAGTACTAGTCAATCGAATGGGCGAAGTTTTGAACAAGAATCGGACTTACCTTGAGCGTCGAGTCGCTGCGCAAACGAGGACCTCAGGAGTCGTATTCTGGCAGTCTTCCCAATTCACTAATTAAGAATAGACGTAGGAGAAAGTAATAAAGAATAAAGAATATCGTTCAACTGACGCACGCAGCGTCACCCTGGTTCCGTGACCGCTGGGATCTCTCACTGACCCGACCTCGCCTGGTTCTTCCAGAGGAGGACTTATACCATGCCAGGCAATCCGACCTTGACAAAGGCATCGTCGAATGCATAGAATAAAAAAAAGCTTAAGGGCCACCATAACTAGGGTCATTGAGCGTAAAATTTTCTCTGAGGCTTAGGTCCCTAATGCCCTAACATATTTTGTTTACAAACTTTCCAGCCTATGTTAAGGTTTGAACTGCCTAAATGCTACCTATCGTGGGACAAAGCAATTTCCCTGTCTCAGTCAGGCTGATATTTCTATCCCTAAATGTTCGAGGGCGAACAGCAGTAAATATTTATAAAAGCTCCCCTTTAAGAGGGCCTTCACTCCCTTTTCGGGCGTGAAGGTCTATACTAAGCAAGCTGTTCGCCTCTCGTAGGTTACTCTCCTTCCCTGAGCAGATTAGTCCTGGTTAGCCTACCTAGCTACAGAACTACCTAACCCTAGATAGGATATGAGCTATAATCACTACTTAACCTAATTCTAATAGTACTAGAAGGTGCTCACGGTTTTTATAGGCTACCTCCTACAATCAAGATGTGTTTTAGACCTAGCCTAGTGGTACATTCTATGATATTCCCTAGCCTAACCTATCCTAACCCGACCGTAGCACCAACATAAGAGTTCATATTCTAACTAAATTACAACATGGTTTATGTTTAATACAATTAATAATTACTAGTTAATTCATGAGGGTTGCCTCATATGATAAATGGGTGCCTCACTGAGGTCTTAGGCCATGCGTGTCACGAGCATCGTGGCTCGTTTCACAATAGTTAAGATTACTGAAATTAGTTAGGCTACTTACATGATTACTGCGGCTCGGTGGTAAGTGGAAAGAACAAGGTTACTAAATTGATGTACCGTACTTTAAGGTGGCCTAGGCTATGCACAATGAAAGGAAGAGATCACACTGGCTACCTCCTCTGGGCAAGGGGCCAGGATCACTCTTAGATGTTAGGGCACTGTGCCAAGAGGGCACTAGTGCCAGGATGAGCGTATAGCTCGGCAACTACTGGGCTCTCTTCCGCCCCTTCTTCTTCTTCTTCGGTTTCCTCCAAGGCCTATCAGTAGCTGGCCTAGCAGGTGATGAGAGCACCAACTCCGGGGACAGGCCAGAAGGGCTAGCGGGCGCGAAGTCAGGGGCAACTGCAAAAGCTGCGGGAGGACTCCCTACTCCGGCTGCTGCGACAACCGGAGCGAGAGCGATCTCGACTTCTGCGTCCGAGGATGCCAGTTCCTGGTCTTCCAAGGGAGGGGTACCATTTCGATCCTCCAGGGTTCATCCTGAGTCAAATTTTGCAAAGAAGAATCTTGCAAAGAAGTAGTTTCGGGTGCTGGAGGCTCTCCAGTCGCGATGATCAACTGCATGGGGAATCCTAAATCTCCCGGAGGAGGATTCGCCTCATGATTTAGACCGGCATAGGGGCCTTTTCCATTGGTAGCTCAACGTCCGTGGCGGACGGAGTCTGGCACTGCTCAGTGCTCGCAAGTGGCACTGGCAGCAGTTGAGGGTCAGGCATGCCTGATGAGTGGTCCGGAGGTGCAATACCTCTCGGACGACTTGGGTTTGGCTGCGGCAGAGATTCCTGCCCCAGCAAGAGATCGTAGCCTCTCTGAGTTTTGTTCGGGGCGTCCGCTGGGCGTTGCTTGCTTGGGCAGCCCTCCCAATTTGTGGAGTGGTCTGCCCGCTTGCACGTCCTGCAGCGGTACTGCTCCTCCTGAATCTCTCTTCGCGGAGGGGAGGACCTCTTGGTGGGCCAGCCCTTAGCGATTGGAGAGGGCTAGGCCTGAAATAGGTTGGTTTATGCCCCTTCCGCTGACCACTTTGGTGGGCGGAAGGTGGAGGTTTGTCATGGTTGAGAGTTTTACATGGGGCCTCTGTGGAGGAGGTAACGTGGCTGCGGAGTGGCGTTGGTGACGGGCTTCCGCAGAGAAGATCCCGACCCAACAAGAAGACCACTCCGGGCCGAATTCCACCTACCACGCCAAGGCGGTGGGGTATCGTGCCCCAAGGTGTCATAACCTGGAGTTGGACCGTGGGGAACGGTGATGGTGTGGCCCTCTATCCACTTCATTTCCCACCGCGTTTCTTCGTCAACCACAGCACCGGCTGGCACTTGGGCCCTGGCGATCAGGCTAATATCTGCCGCGTGTCTACTGTGACCGGAAGGGTCACGGGCAGGCTAGTGCTCTGAAGAGGGGCCACCGAGATGAACTGGGTTTCCAGTCTCTCGGGGTAAAGGATCCGGTGCGGACCAGCAGCAGAAAATGAAGTGCTGATTAGGTTGACAAATTTGGTGGCGGGGACATGATGTGGACAGGCCGGAGATCCAGCATTGTAGTGGCTAGCAGCCCCACAGGATTTGCACGGGCCTTTTGGATGGGCTCGGTGGCCTGCAGTAACTGTTGGAGGAGAGGGCTGAGCGGATGAATCGGGAGCGGAGTTCTGGCTGGTAGGGTTAGGCTGCTTATTAGTGCCGAGTTTGTATCGGCACTCAGCTTCAGCGTGGCCCCCCTTCTTGCAATAGTTGCACAGGGTCTTGCTAGGCAGTCCATTCTTCGGGCGAGTGGAGTTCGAGAGGTAGGCCGGAGGGATGATTCGCTTCTGAGAGGTGCTATGCGACTGATTGAAGGTTTCCCACGAATCAGCCATGCGACAAGCTTCCATAAGTGTGGAGGGCTGTTTATCGTTAAGATATACTGCAAGGGGCCCTGGCACACATTGGAAAAGGTCTTCTAGCATGGTCCGATTGAAAAGATCCTCAAACGTCGTGCAGGCCAAGGGTCGAACCAGCGCGCACCGGACTGGGTTTTGTGACATGCCCATTCCGTCCAAGACCAGCCGACTTCCTTGGCAAGACCTCGGAACCGTTGTCTCCATTTTTCTGGGGTTATTTCGTAGGCCTTTGTAATGACTCTACGAACTTCCGCCATGTTGCCTCTCTGGCTCTTCTCCAGTGAGCGGCGCTGCCTTGGCTTTTCCCTCCATATGCTTGGCTAGTATTAAGGCTCTCTCCGTCTCCGTGGTGCTGTAGTTATCGAAAAGAGCCTCGATCTCCTCCAGCCATGCTTCTGGCTCGTCCTCAGTCCACTTGGGGACTAGGGAATTGATGCTCGAAATTGGAGCGTTTGATGCAGCAGGTGTAGGACTGGAGGCTTGATGGCTAGCCATAGCTTCGGCATTCTCCATTTTCGCTCTCTCAAGCTCGAGCTCCTTCTCCTTTAGGGCTAACTCAGTTTCCTTGCAGGCTAACTCATGCTGTCTCCTTCTTTCTTCTCTTTCCTCTTCATACTGCCTTTGCTCGGCTTCATACTTCCTCTGCTCGGCTTCATACTTCCTCTGCTCGAGTCTTTCTTCCTTCTCCCGCTTGGCCAAGTCGTCCACTTGCTCCTTAACCCAGGTAGTAAGTTCCGAGCCGGTGAGACCTGCCGCCGTCCCCAGCCCCAGGAAAGTTTTATAATGCTCTGCTGCCATGGTTCTGGTGGGGAAGGGCGTCTAACCGGGTCGACTGGGCGTACTTGGGCAGCGAGGAAGTGTCTCTTCAATGACGTGGCACCCTTTCAAAAGGTGGCACTGTAGTTTGGGTGTGCCGTGTACAGGTCACACTGGTGGCACTCAGTATCCCTAGGCACTGGTGCAGGTTAGGTTCCAGAAGAACCTTCTCTTCTGTGTTCCCTTTTGTTTTGTTTTATTTATTTTCTGGCTTGCTTGGTGGCACTTATGGTGCCAATGTGTTCCTAGGGACCCTCTACTGGAGTCCAACTAGGCTATATGGGAGGAAAGGCACTCTACACCCCCTGCAGAGTGCAACAATCGAATGAGAGAGAAAGGGAAGGTAAAAGAGAGAGAGAGAGAGAGAGAGAGAAGTAAGCTATTCAAGTGATGAGTGCTGCAAATTATTGGCACTGTGGAATAAAGTGAATTTGGGTTTTTTTTTTTTTTTTCTTAAAGATCCTCGTGAGTGGCTGGTCCCAGTACCGGCAACAGTGCTGGCCCCTTCTTTTTCAGAGGGTGAAAACTACTGTTTGCTTCGGTCTGGATAGCAGGCCTCACTCGTGACCGACAGTTTATCACTGTATCGTAATTACTCTTAACTTGTCCTCATCTATTGTGGGACAGAGGTGTTTCTTTTGTTTGGTTTATTGTATTCGAATTAATTAGCCTAGTGTCGGCCGTTCTTTCTTTGAAGAGGGTCACGTACACTTAGGTTAGGAATGCTTACTTGAATGACGACGAGAGAGAGAGAGAGAGAGAGAGAGAGAGAGAGAGAGAGAGAGAGAGAGAGAGAGAGAGAGAGAGAGATTTTCAATCAGCGAATTTCTTGCTGCTTGAGAACATGTAAACAAAGATTTTATACATGCACAATGGCATGGATCTTAATAAAATGATATAGATGCGTCGTCTTGGCTTCCTTAGGGATTACTTTATTATCTTAATTTTCCTGGGAGCCGACGTCACAAAAAGTTTATCGTAAAAATTTTAAATTTTCTTTATATGATTTTTATAGTAGGTATTCGTATAGGAACTTGTGGTTACTCCTAACTAAGGCCTATCTTTCCCTGCCTAAATTATCTTTTGGTTTTTTTTTTTTTTGTCTTAGGGAAGTCTGTCTAACTTCTACTACGCCGAGAAAGTAGTTCCAAAAGGGCTGGGAGCAGAGTCGGGTCACAACAGAGAATGACAATAACAAAGGTCTTAAGATGGCGGAAAATCCCTGCGAAGGAAAACCCTAAATTTCAAAACAGTTCAACAATTCTGAACAACCGCGCGAACACGGCGGAGGAATCCAAGGGCGGGTATTTTCTTTTAGCACAAATTCAAACAACGAACGAAACAAATGCAGGTATCCAGATTTTACTTTAAATATACCAATCATGCATAGCGTTTACGTTACGGATGGAAAACTAAATTACCAAACAACTTTGTGTCTTTTGTTATCGTTCTCACGCGGTGAAACATCCTCGGCAAACAATGGAATAGATTTGCGTGATTTGGAACGGACCAAATTTACTTTACTGAAAATGTATTTTATGATAAAATTACTACTTCCGTTCGTTCGCCACTTCACTGACACGGTTTTTGAATGATTCCCGCTATATGCAAACAATAACGATCGGAATTGCCGACGCGATTTCTAAATTACTTTGTGTACATGAAACAGGCTCCGCTTTTCTCCGGCCTTAAGATTCGTTACTTGAACGACTTGACTCACGGTCCGAACACGGTAAAATGCCCTTTGTCTTAAACGTTATAAATTATGACGCTCTGCTCGACGCACCCTTTCCCTACGCTAATTCTCGCTACACTTGTTATTATAACTATTCTCTTTACTGCTTATTATTATGCCTCGTTCCTTGTTTGGAAGAATGAAATGGAATTCGATATCTGACTTTATTTTTTTTTGGAATTAATGTAATTTTAATTTCCTTTTCTCCAGATTCTTTCTAAAATGTACTTTAGATTCTACGCAAGGTCGCCAATGTTACGTGAGAGAGTCTTGGTTGATCATGTATTATTCAATTTACGTAAATTTTACGGCCCTGCAAACCAAGATTACACGTAACCTGTCACTTGAAGCCAAAAAGTTAACCTCAAAGACAGACGTTAATTAGCCAAAGGTCGCCAGTTAAGGGTTATTAACCTTAACAAAGAATATTTGAGATGAATTTGATTTTAAACGCAACGGTTCTTCCAAACATTCGGACGCGAGGCATACAAAAGCATCGAGATTTAACCTGATTTTGCTTACCCTAAATCCTAGGTATTTTACTGGAATAATGGGGTTGAAGCTAACAATAAAATAATTTGACTTAATCTAGACTTCGTGAACACATATACCGTAAGTGGTGGCTGAAGGGAGAAAACAAAGAAAAAATGTGAAATACAGAAAAGTACTAGTCAATCGACGAAGCTTCAACAAGAATCGGACTTACCGTGAACGTCGAGTCGCTGCGCAAACGAGGGACCTCAGGAGTCGTATTCTGGCAGTCTTCCCAATTCACTAATTAAGATAGACGTAGGAGAGAAAGTAATAAAGAATAAAGAATATCGTTCGGACACGCACGCAGCGTCACCCTGGTTCCGTGACCGCTGGGATCTCTCTCACTGACCCGACCTCGCTTCGTTCTTCCAGAGGAGGACTTATACTGCCCGGGCAATCCGACCTTGACAAAGGCATCGTCGAATGCATAGAATAAAGCTTAAGGGGCCACCATAACTAGGGGTCATTGAGCGTAAACCCTCTCTGAGGCTTAGGTCCCTAATGCCCTAACATATTTTGTTTACAAACTTTCCAGCCTATGGGGTTAAATGCCTAAATGCTACCTATCATGGGACAAAGCAATTTCCCTGTCTCAGTCAGGCTGATATTTCTATCCCTAAATGTTCGAGGGCGAACAGCGTAAATATTTATAAAAATATATATATATATATATATATATATATATATATATATATATATATATATAATTTTTTTTTAGTAATTATTCTTACAATAAATAAATAATTATTATTATTACATAAGTATTATTACAATATCATCATGTAAATATTATGTAAATATTACACAAAAATAATGTAAATAATTGCAACGATGGTTATGTCCTTCCATAAGATCACATTCCACTTCTCACAAATTAAATTGATGCACATAATAATAATAGCAGCAGCTCATAAGAGAGAGAGAGAGAGAGAGAGAGAGAGAGAGAGAGATAGAGAGAGAGATTTGAGAGATGATAGAGAGAATTCCTGCTCCCAAATCAAATTGGTGCAAATAACAGAAATAGTTCAGGAAGACGAGAGAGAGAGAGAGAGAGAAAGAACAGAGAGAGAGAGAGAGAGAGAGAGAGAGAGAGAGATCCCTACACATGAAAAACACGACGCCTACGGGATGAATATCGACGCTCTCAAAGCCCATGGCGTCGGGAAAAGGTGCATTTGGGTCAACGAGTAAACACGGATTGTGATTCATTGACCGGAAGTTATTTGACGGGTTGACGGATAGGTCAAAATAAAAGCCGGGGTTCAAAATTGACTTGGAAAAATAATACAGACACACACTCTTGGCCCACGGCTTTTATTCTGTAGTTATTTTTGAACGGTCTGAGATTTAGGGCAAAAGAGAGATTAGTGTAATGGGAAATGTGGATCGGGGGCACTCATACGCACAAACACGTTACACACATATATAAATATATATATATATATATATATATATATATATATATATATACATATATTTCATCCATAACATTTTGGAAGCTGCAAAATGTTATATAACGATATTGTTTGCAGATTTTTAATGTAATATATTTCAAAAGATATATATATACATATATATATATATATATATATATATATATATATAACATTTTGGATATATATATATATATATATATATATATATATGTATATATATATATAGTATTGTATGTAAATCTATAACATATATCTATCTATATATATTACACACACAACATATATATATATATATATATATATATATATATATATATATATATATATATATATATATATATATAAGATAGTTGGACAGATAGGTATAGGTCAATCATGGTCAAGAAAATAATGGAAATCTAAAACAATTCACTACAAAAATTTCAGATATTTGTCAGCCGATTCATACGAGTAACCCCAAGCGGTGACATCAAAAGAGAATACTTAGAAAAACCGTATCAAAGATAATCCATAACAAAGAAAACCGCACGATGAAAAGAACGCTAAAATTAAATGCTGTTAAAATTTCTGTAGCTACGTTACATTCTTCACCTCTGAGAATTCGCTCTCAAAGGTTAATATGAAAATATTATTAATATATATAAAAATACAATTGTGCATTTCTATATCCACCCACTGGATATCAATCATGAGAGAAGTCATAAAATCCGAGTGGATCTTTATTGTTTGTCCGCCCCGGGTGGGGACGGGGTAGGTAGGGGATCGGGAGGGTAGGGGAGACATGACACATCCACCAGCCTCCTGCAAACCTGTTTGTCCGCCCTTGGTGAGGGGGTGGGTATGGGATCGGGAGGGTATGGGAGACATGACACATCCACCCTCCTCCTAATAATAATAATAAAAATTAAATAAAAATTAGTTTAACCAGACCACTGAGCTGATTAACAGCTCTCTAGGGCTGGACCGAAGGATTAGATTTATTTTTACGTGGCTAAGAACCAATTGGTTCCCTAACTCAAACCTGTTTGTCCGCCCTGGGTGGGGGGGTAGGTAGGAGATGGGAGGGTAGGCGAGACATGACGGGCAGCGCCCGGTTTCAGCGCAGTGTGTAGTACGCGCCGTTAAGCTCGTATTCAATAAATACAATTGTGCGTTTCCCTATTCATCCACAGGCTGTCAGTCATGAGAGAAAGCTTGGTAAAAATAAGAGAGAGAGAGAGAGAGAGAGAGAGAGAGAGAGAGAGAGAGAGAGAGATAAAGACATAAAAATAACACGATATAGTTTGACAGACCAAATGCGTCTTGTATTAGTGTTGACATCGGCGCATAGGAGAAGCCCTAGCTATGAGATAAACCCACCCGTATCTCACTTTCTAAGTCATCATGACGTGTTTAGACCGGGGACGAAAATAGCTTATCATAATATGCAGTCGTTGAGGAGAAATGTGAAAACAAAAAAGGCAGAAAGAATAAGCTGATATATTTACCAAGAGCTTAAATTTGAATGACGGAGGAAAGCGTTAACTGTTTTCAGGGTACGGTAGAAATCTGCATTATTTTGGGAAAAACATACCTCAAAAAATTCTAAAATATGAAGACAGAAAGAATGAGCTGATATATTTATCTATAAGCTCAAATTAGAAAATAATGACAGGGAAGAATGTTAACTGTTTTCATGTTTTGGGAAAAACATTTGGAAGCTTATATTTCTTTGGAGAGACAGGAATTCTATCAATTCCTAACTTTACTATTGGGGTCACCCACCAATGAAGAACCTGGCATAAGGCCAGTTTAAGTTTACTTATTCCAAAAACACAAGAATTCTCTCTGAGGAATATTTAAAAAAGTCAAAAGGGACCGTGGTGGCATAAGGCCAGTTTTTCTACACCATCAGCAATATGAAATCTTGAATGAGTCTAAGACGCTTTGATTCCAGAAACTTTGGAATTCAGCAGTTTTCCAGTACTTGGAATACCCCTTGCAATGTTTGGAATTTTGCCAGCCACAGAATCTCTGGGAATCTCAAGGCATGCAACTTTCAACCTCACGTCTCTTACAAACGAATGGAAGTAAAACGATTACTTGATAATTGGTGTGAAGTCCTTTAGAAAAACATAGTACATACCTTGATTTTCTCCTCGTTTCATTCTGTGAACGAGAATTTTACAATCTCTAATGATTTATATCACTGTAATCTCTAATGATATTCAATACTGTAATCTCTAATGATATTTAACATTGTAATCTCTAAGGATGTTTAATATTGTAATCTCTGAAGATGTTTAATACTGCAATCTCTAATGATATTTAACATTGTAATCTCTAAAGGTAGTTAATAGAGTAATCTATAATGTTATTTAACATTGTAATCTCTAATGATATTTAATATAGTAATCTCTAATGATATTTAATATAGCAATCTCTAATGTTATTTAACATTGTAATCTCTAATGATATTTAATATAGTAATCTAATGATATTTAATATAGCAATATAATGTAATTTAACATTGTAATCTCTAATGATATTTAATTAGTAATCTCTAATGATATTTAACACTGTATAAAAGATATTTAATATAGTAATCTTTAATGATATTTAACATTTTAATCTCTAATGATATTTAATATAGTAATCACTAATGTTATTTAACCCTGTAATCTCTAATGATATTTAATGTAGTCATCTCTAACGTTATTTAACCCTGTAATCTCTACTGATATTTAATATAGTAATCTCTAATGTTATTTTACATTGTAATCTCTAACGATATTTAACACTGTAATCTCTAATGATATTTAATATAGTAATCACTAATGTTATTTAACCCTGTAATCTCTACTGATATTTAATACAGTAATCACTAACGTTATTTAACATTGTAATCTCTAATGATAATTAACATTGTAATCTCAAATGACACGCCAGATTTTCCCGTTACTGAGTCATCAGTAGTAAGAAAAAAATCCTGATTTTCATAATATGTTTAAGATACCTGAAGTGTAAGTATCAAGCACTGTTTCCTAGACCTGTTATATAAGTGTATATCGAAGATTTACTTTGTACCAAGCCGATAAACAACAAAACTCTTATCTTAAACCAAAAATAACTTTATTACTTATCAATATCTAAGTGCACCACGTATTATAGGACACATATAGCTTCTGTCAGATTATAAACATTCATATAAGATGAGCATGCAAGAGACTCAATATTCTTGTCTAATCACACCCAAAGGAACTAGTATTAGCTAGACTGTATTTTTAAATTTTCACCATCTAATTTTTCCTCTTAATAAATATGACAATGAAAGTGCCGCTTCCTCGACACATATGACCTTTGTTAAAGAATAAACGTGAACTTTTATATGCACCCAGTTCCTCAAGAACTATAATTCCCTTGGGAGTATCTTGCAGACCTCCTAATTTTATGTTTTGGATTATCATTAGCTACGTTGTATCTGTAGGATTTGATAATGCCATCTGTCGAGAACTAACATAAGTTATTCTGTACCTTAAAGACTTAATATCATTAACTGTCAGGGACTATCAGAACTATCATTGGCGAGGTTGTCTTAAGATTTACTTGTATCATCAGCCTATTGTTTTTATTTGTTTAATCAGCCTATTGTTTTTGTTTGTTTAATTTTTGAAAAACTAAAAAAAAAAAAAAAATTCTACTCCTTTACAAACATCATTGAAACCCCTAACCCAAGAACTATTAGACCTATCATTAGTGAGGTTGTCTTAGGTTTGACTTATACCGTCTGACATTTTTTCTTTTTAAATTTTTGCAAGAGTGAAAAAAAAAAAATTCTGCTTCCTAACAAGCATCCTTAAAACCCCAACCCAAGAACAGTCCAGCTCCTTCCATCCTTCTTTTCAGGCAAATCTCTTCAATATCAAACTTCCGCCTTTAAAAACACCAAGAAAAACACACACACACGCCCACACACACACACACACACACACACACACACAGAAAAGATAGCGGAGTACAAAGGAAACTTTCCAACAAAGTACACGGGAACACGTTTCATAAATTCGGCGTTTAAGAATCGCTGCATCAGGAGGAGGAGGAGGAGGAGGAGGAGGAGGAGAGTCCGCATACATTACCCGAAACTCTCGCAAACGGGGAGGAGCGGGGAGGAACTTCATCAGGGAGTAGCGCCATATATTGGGAAGTTTCCGCGTGAAACATTGCGTAATACTGTAGCTCTTATGTCTATGATGCGTTTGGAGGGAGAAAGAGATGGTCACTATGACTACACTTTGCGACTATTTCGTAACAGTCTAAGAGAACGTGTTTGGAACATGGCGCATACATGTCACATACATGTCACAAATGGGTTGGATACAATTCAACAACTGGAAGTGAAAAAACGAATCTTTGGCCTATGCTGGATAATCTTATGAATCACTGGTTACAACTACCAATAAGTAGTTGACTTGTATTCAATATGTTGATGATGCGTGTGCAACAAGTTTGCCGACGTGTTTATGAGTCGTTGACAGGCATTCAACATGTTTGTGATGTGTGTGCGACAAGTTTCCGACGTGTTTATGAGCCGCTGACTTGCATCCAACATGTTGACGATGTGTGTACGACAAGTTACTGACAAGTTTGTGAGTCGATGACTTGCACTCAACCTGATTGTGATGTGTGTGCGACAAGCTGCCAACATATTTATGAGTCACTGACTTGCATTCGACCTGTTTGTTATTTGTGTGCGACAAGTTGCTGGCGTGTATGTGAGTCGATGACTTTGCCAACGGGTTTGCTTGCAAACCTGTTTGTGATGTTTGCTAAAATATTTATGAGTCGTTGACTCACATTCAACCTGTTGGTGATGTGTGTGTGACTTGCTGACATCGCAACCTCAGTTTGGTGATGTGTGTGCGACAAGTTCCCGTCATTATATAAGTCACTGTTTCAACCTGATTATGATGTGTGTGCGATAAGTTGCTAACATATTTATGAACCGTTGACTCACATTCAACCTCTTGGTGATGTGTGTGTGACAGTTGCTTACGTATTTATGAGTCGATGACTCACACTCAACCTGTTGGTGATGCGTATGTGTGCAACAAGTTGCCGACATGTCTGTGACACGTTATCTGCTGCAATGTGGATGCACCCTTAGCCGTTATAATTACTTGGCAATGTTCATAGAAGTTCCTTATGGAACAAGTGACTTGGGCAACTTGGTGACTGTTTCATAATACTCATATACCTGGCATACGGACCATGGCACTCCTGACCCCAAAGTGAACTGAAACAAGATAAAATAAAATGAGAGAGAGAGAGAGAGAGAGAGAGAGAGAGAGAGAGAGAATAAAACCGGATATCAGGTTAACTGACAGCAGAGCAAACTGAAATAAGGTAAAATAAACTATCTACGATTATCTGTAAGAAAGAACGAAATTTAATTCGTATTTTGTTCTGTAAATAAAACCTCTTGCCGCCATCTTAGTCGATGTTTAAGCAGAAAATCCAAATATTTCTAAAGGAATGTTTTTCGCGAAGTTCCACGTGAAATCTTTTTTGTGTGTGTTTTTAGTTTTGACAGTACACTCTTTCGAGTAAGGCAATCAATCGCCCTTTGCACATAAAAAAAAAAAACTTTCAGCTTCATGCGCACGCGCGCGCGCACTCCTTCTTCCTCTCCTGAGCGCATAAATACAATGCGAATGCAAAGTCAATAGAGACCCATTTCTGCATCAAAAAACTATTCCAGACGCCAAGTAACCCTGAGCCGCAACAATCTCCAGTAATTACATTTATTTTCCCCCCACAAATCCCGAAAGGGCAGAGAAAGCTGGCTTAATCCTTACCATAAACAAGCTAAAACTATATTCCGGGATTACCATTACGCCTCGACAAGGAAAAGAGAGAAAGGGGGCGGATATATAGACAGACAGACAGATACCAAAATCCCCAACCCCCATAAAACCCCACAACAAAGCCGGACATAAACAGGATATGGAAAAGGTCAAAAATGCAAGAAGAAAAACATAAGCCCCGCGGGATGGTAGCGAGAGAAAAAAAAAAATAGCCAAATAAAAGGCAAAAAAACAAAGAGAGAGAAAAAAAGAAAAGAAAAGGAAAAACTAAAACAATTCCTTTGTCTCGAAAATATTCTCTATATTGACAAGTTTCCATTAATTGAAGTTTTTCTCTGTGTATCCGAAAATAAAAAAAAGTGGGTAAGGGGCCTAAGGGGGTAGGGAAGAGGATGGAGGGGAAGGGGGAGGGAGGGGGGGGGAGGGGGGAGGGAGAAAGGAGGCTTTGCGATCTAGCAACTTTTACCGGCTAGAATTGTTGACCGACGGAAGGGGGGAAGGAAAGAAAGCTAAAAATTCGAGGAACCGAATAAAAGTGGAATGAATTCTAACAGGAAGTTCAGAAAGGGCAATATGGTTTTATTAGGGGATAAAAAAGGTAATGCAGGAAACCAGTAAGTACAAATATATATATATATATATATATATATATATATATATATATATATATATATTATATATATATATATAAATAATCAACACACATCGCGTGTGGAACAGCATTAAATTTCTGGTCATGTGGTTTGGTTGGCAGCGGTCTTGCCTTTCAATTGAAAGACCTGGGTTCGATCCTGATGTGAGTCAGAAATTATATATATATATATATATATATATATATATATATATATATATATATATATATATATATATATATATATAATTCATAAATTAATAAAATAAGCACAGTCCCTCATGAAGAGAAAAGGACACTGGGCTTTACTATTATTTTGGGGGAAAATGGAAAGCGTCGCATTTTTATAAAATAATAAAGGAAAATTGTTCAGGAGGGAGGATTCACAATGCATAACCACAAAAACAAGAGAATTTTACGCACAAATAACGAGCAACGGAACGAGAGCAGAGGCCCATGACACTAACAAATGAGGAATCCACGGGCATTTAAAAGGAAGTGGCACTCAATCAGATCGTAAAGGGCGCTCTATTGTCAAGTCTGACTGACTGCCCACAAAGGGCGCGAAAAGATGCCCATGTTCTCACCAGGACTGAATTGATTTTCTACAGTTA
>NC_089741.1:27877887-27885387 GCF_040412425.1 Macrobrachium rosenbergii
ATTTATTCTGGATCTCATTATTATTCACAAGCTTATCCTTTTTCCATACTTAATCTTCATCAGAGCCTATTCAGAAAACCTTTGCTCACATTTCCTCAGATCAATGAAAATATAAAAGAACACCTAACAACATGTGCTTCCCCCATCATAGATAGGTACTCAAATAAAAAAAAAAAAAAAACAAAGAAAAAAAAAACACGTACAAAAAACCTCTCCAAAAAACAAAACTCTGTTCTGCAAAGTCTGTAAGTTTTCGAGGAAAAAAATATTTTTTTTCTTTTTTTTTCTTTGTGTGTGTGTGTGTGTATGTATGTTCCGCTGTTCTCTTCTTCCGTTCATTCCATTTCTAAGGGATCTTCGATTCCGAAGTGAAATTCTGTAATCTAATTCTTTTCCTCCCTTTTAAGGACTCTCTGCGTTTCTCCTCTCTCTCCCTCTCTCTCTCTCTCTCTCTCTCTCTCTCTCTCTCTCTCTCTCTCTCTCTCTCTCTCTGACATTCGTGTATACAACGTAAGGAAGAGAAATGGCGAAGAGGGAAGGGAAGGGGGAGAGGGGGAGGCGAAGAGGAGAGACAACATGGAACAAGAAAGAGATAAAATTTATGGATTTTTTCTTGTTTTGGAAAGAGGAAAAGGAATTCCTAAAAGAAATACTGTATCTTCATGTCAAGTAAAAAAAAAAAAAATAACAACTCGTTAATTACCTGACACAGTGATGCATATTTACTTTTCTACTTTTGACCTGTCAACCAAAAAATGGATAATTAAAATTAACGACTAACAGCAGATCGACATTCCATTTCTCAAAGAAACCATAAAAGCATTGCGAGAATCTCTTTAGACGTTTAATGGCTAAGTAGAACATAAAAATAAAATTCTATTTATGACTACATAATGCTTCATCAGACTATCAATCAACCAAAAACAAAATTAACTATAAAAATTCCGGGACGTGTTGCAAGTCTTGTCAAATTCTCTAGATACTTTGGCGTGAAAAAACTTTACTTTGAGCAAGTCGATGCTTTGAGGAAAACCTTATTTACAGCAACTCAATGCTTTGAGGACGACCTACTCGGAACTCGATGCCTTGAGGAAAACCTTATTCGCAGGAACTCGATGCTTTGAGGAAAACCTTATTTACAGGAACTCAATGCTTTGAGGACGACCTACTTGGAACTCGATGCCTTGAGGAAAACCTTATTTACAGGAACTCCATGCTTTGAGGAAAACCTTATTTACAGGAACTCGATGCTTTGAGGGCAACCTACTTGGAACTCGATGCCTTGAGGAAAACCTTATTTACAGGAACTCAATGCTTTGAGGACAACCTACTTGGAACTCGATGCCTTGAGGAAAATCTTATTCACAGGAACTCGATGCCTTGAGGAAAACCTTATTTACAGGAATTCCATGCTTTGAGGAGAAACCTACTTGGAACTCGATGCCTTGAGGAAAACCTTATTTACAGGAACTCGATGCTTTGAGGAAAACCCTACCATGCGAAAGTCGATGCTTTGGGGAAAATCTTACTTACAGGAGCTCCATGCTTTGAGGAAAATCCTACCATACATATGGCATTCACATAAATCTTTTTGTCAACAATGTGTAGTAGAAATTCTTGATAATTAAAAATAACTATAAATATAACAACGCAATAAATACTTGAAGATACCCGCAAGTATATTGCCGAATAAGTATATTCGCACATTCTATAACAATTTACAATAGGTAGTATTAAGAGTAGGGAGACAGGGATATTCAGTGTTACTTGGGGGGGGGGGTTCCAGGTGGGGGCGAAGCCCTCCCGGCCGCAAATTCCTGAAATGTATGCTAACATTGCAACAGCCCCGGTTTGGTTAGATTAAGTAAGTACCTTAGGAGTAATTTGAGTGTGGGAAGCATAATGAGATTATTTTCAAGAAAATTTTTGGTTAGTTTTTAAGATATGGCGTCCCGCTTTTTTCCAAGGAGAGGTCCCCTAAGTTAGGTTAGGAAGGTAAGGTGTGGTTAGGTCAGGACACGGCATTCTAGGAAAGGTTAGGAATTCTTACACCCATCCTTGTCTCTCTACTCCCCATCCGCCCCTCTCTACAATTTCCATCTATTATTACTCAGGCGAGAGTACGAAAAAAAAAAAAAAAAGATATGTTGGAAATTACTCTTAATGGTCGCACTCTACAAACGAAAAAAGAAAGGTCAAATGGGAACTTTGTTAATGAGTTGTCAGTATTTGATTCCCAGAAATAACTATCAGTTTAATCAGGGGAGATAATGGGTAAGGGAAGATAATGGGCAAAGTTACCGAATGAATCGGGGAAGAGGTCAGTTCTCTCCTCCATGACCTGAAGAATTATTGGCAAAATGCTGAAAATGTTAATTGTCTTTCACCAAAGTATCATAAAAATTCTCAGTGGTATGGCACTCATTCTAACTTTTTTTTTTTTTAATAATAACAGTTTTTTTATTTTATATTTTTTTTATGACATGACATTTTTTCGTCAATACTATCAATGTTCTGGCACTCATTTTAGCTTTTTTTTTTTTTTTAAATAATAAGTTTTTATTTTAATTTTTTTTATGAAACGACACATTTTTGCCAAAACTATCAATGTTATGGCCCTCGTTTTAACTTTTTTTCTCTTTAAATAATAGAATTTTTTTTTTTACTTTATATTCTTTTTATGAAGTGACATACTTTTTCATTAAAGTTATCAATGTTATGGTACTCATTTTAACTTTTGTTTCCTTCAATAATAACAGTTTTTTTTATTCTATACTTTTTTATGAAATGACATACTTTTTTTCGTCAAAACTATCAATGTTTTGCCACTTGTGTTAACTTTTTGCATACAGAATCACTTACATGAATGTGTAAACTTTGGTTAATAAATATGTATGATTCTGAACGTTTCCGTATCTGTACGTTTTATCCGGACACCCCTCAAACAAACACATTTCACCAAATGCACTTTCTTTTGTGTATGTTTGTGTGCAGTAACTCAATAAATACTTACTAACACATACCTGCAAAAATACTCACTCATATACCTGCATAATTTCTCACCAACATATAGCTGCATAAATTCTCACCAACAACCTGCATAAATTCTCACCAACATATACCTGCATAAATTCTCATCAACATATTTCACATGCACATGAATGTGTTGCTGTGTGTATATATATTTGTTTATGTGTTTGTTAGCAAGTCTAGTCTCGAACAGGCTAAAACACACATAAATATTCACAAGAACGGGTGTGTGAAAGCCGTATGTGTATGTATGTGGGCGTGTGTGTGTGTGTGTGTGTGTGTAAAAAATAAAAAAAAAATCTCTTGTGTGTGCGCGTGTTTGATGCGTACAAGACTGATAAGAAACAGGCCGCCAATGAAATAAAAAAAAAAACACACACACACACACAAAAACAATCTCTTTCCAATCCACCATTTAGTGAGAAAATCCCAGATTAGACCCCGATAGAGCCAATTTTGACAGGAGCGAAAAAAATATGAAAAAAAAGTTACACAAAACAAAAAAACCGGACTACGAGGACAAAAATACCCGGGGCGAAAATGTTGGGTGTTTCTCAAACGGGCCCCGAAATAAAAGATGTCGACAACGATAGGATAAAAATAGGATTTTTAAGGAAGACAATACGGCATGAAAGAAGGTAGAGAGAGAGAGAGAGAGAGAGAGAGAGAGAGAGAGAGAGAGAGAGTACTGGTGGCACAAAAGGAATAAAAATCGGAATGGCATTCGAGGGTGGTGAAAGTGAAACAGGAATGGGAATTGTGAAACAGGAGTTGGAATGGAATAGAAAACTAGAAGGCGATTGACACTGCCTAAAGGAAGAACAAGAAGAAGAAGAAAAAGAAGAGAGAGAGAGAGAGAGAGAGAGAGAGAGAGAGAGAGAGAGAGAGAGAGAGAGAGAGAGAGGAATTATATCGGAAACCAGAAGTGAAATAAAAAGAGAAAAAGAATTGGGGATGATTATAATGTAAAAATATACAGCAAATCTCAAGAAAGCTTTGATAGACGGAATATACAATTTAGGACGAAGACCAAGCGCTGGGACCTAAGAGGTCATTCCGCGCTGAAAGGAAAATTGAGAGTAAGAGGTTTAAAAAGTGTAACATGAGGAAAACCTCTCAGTTGCACTATTAAACATTATTAGAAAAGGGTGGAAAGTAAGATGGAAGGAAATGAATATGAATGGAGGTACAGTTAAAGAAATGAAAGGGGTTGCAGCTAGGGGCCGAAGGGACGCTGCAAAGAACCCTAAGGTAATGTCAACAGTGGACCGCGTTAGGTGCACTGACAGCACTAACCACCCCCCTACGGAAAAGAAAGCTTTGAGAAAAAGAAAGTTAGGTCAACATAGGTCATCATTTGCCAAAATCGGGTCAATCTAAGACGATCAAGGATAACTTACTACCAAGCAACAAATGATATCCCAAAACAGTTTTGAATGAAAGGTGCACATTCTTGCACCTTACGCGAACCCCCTGAATAATCGGAGGGGATGACTCGACGGTAAACAAGAACATGGCGCCGTCGATTCGTTTCCATCGCATCGACACTCAGCAGAGCAGAAGAGACGACCCACTGCATCGTCGAAGTCGAGTCTCAATAACTTCAAACGCACGAGAATTTCTTTGAACTACGCACGATAATTTAACCAGTGACAGAAAGGCGTTAGATCTTCATCGAGCACAGATTCATTGGTGATCGCTGCGTCACTTTGCATTCACGCCTTCTCTCTCAATCATCTTTTGTACTGAAGTCCACAAATGGGGGGAGGGGAGGAGATGGGGGGGATAGTGAAGGGAGGAGAGAAGAGGAGGCTGAAATGACAGATGCTGAAAAGAGAATTGGAGAATCGGAGATCAAACTAAGCTTCAGTACAGAAAAATGCTTCAGAAAAATACCAACATACGTTTCCCAGTAAATTTACCAGCATGTATTTTCCAGTAAATTAACATATGTACATAAAACTGCAATAGTTTTATGTACATATATGTATATATATTTTTTTTTGGGGGGGGAGTCCTTTCTCACTACCAAAATGCTTTATGCAACTGTGATATTAGTTTATTTTCAATTTTATTACAGTTTCCTATCCCGATAAAATTGAAAATAAACCAATATCACAGATGCATAAAGCATTCTGGTAGTAAGAAAGGACTCCCCCCCCAAAAAAAAATATATATATATATACATACTTGTGGATTATATAAAAAAATGTTTGCATTACAGCTCGTTCCAGAAATGGTTATCACCGAAATCTTTGAAATCCAAATAGTTACCAGTTTGTTTCAAGTGACAAAGAATAAAGTTTTTAATCGTGATTACTCTAATTTGAAATAATTTCTTTAATATGTAGATTTCCATCGTTATTATTACTATTATTATTATTATCCAAAATTTACCGATGACATCATGACTCCAAAGATTCGGAGCAGATGACCACGATGATGATGATGCAAGTTTTGATAACACGTCAATCTATGAAACTTATAAGAATCACTTGTTGTTGGTCATACGTAGCAATGTGCGAAGATCTCTCTCTCTCTCTCTCTCTCTCTCTCTCTCTCTCTCTCTCTCTCTCTCTCTCTCTCTCTCTCATATATATATATATATATATATATATATATATATATATATATATATATATATATATATATATATATATATATATATATATATGTATATGTATATATATATATCTATCTATATAAAATGTATATATATACATACATATAAACAGAAAATGAGTTTTTCCATTTCCACAAAAAATCAGTATTTTTCAAATTTGCCTAGAGAATAAATCGAGACAACTGTACTGTTTCCCATGAAATGGAATTACGCAAAGAACCAGAGAAAAGACAGAGAGAGAGAGAGAGAGAGAGAGAAAAAAGAGAGAGAGGAAAAAAACCATCTCCCTGACAGCACCTTGGAGGCGACGCGACGCCTCGTTGGCGCTACTGTGAACTAAACAAGCGTTGTACTTTTCTCTATCAAAATACGCCCCGGATTGTGGGGTCACGCTTCAAGCGGGCTGCTTAAGTGAGATAAAGAGTGATAAAGAGTGATGGATAATGATGAGGGAAGGGAAGGAGAAGGAGGAGCAAAGAATGATGGACGAGGAGAGGCATTTACACGAAAGGTTGGATTTGGCCCTCCCCGAAATACTAAAGCTCTCTCTGTCCGTGCGAACACCCGCTTGAGGAAGGATAGAGAGAAAGTCTAAATAATAATAATAATAATAATAATAATAATAATAATAATAATAATAATAATAATAATGAAGAAGCAAATCCATAGTTAAGCATGGGTACAAACATATTTAAAAATAAGTCTCTACAGAGAGCTCTCGGGAATCTGTTCGATTCCCCCTTTGAAATGGAGAATCGAACAGGTTCCCGAAACTATCTGTATAATTTATTTTTAAATATATTTGAACCCATACATAAGTGTGGATTTTCTCCACTTCAAGACTCATGCTACTGTGAGTAATTCTTAATAATAATAATAATAATAATAATAATAATAATAATAATAATAATAATAATAATAATAACCTTTACTAAGGCTATTTATCTTAACTAAGCAGAACTTCTCAATTATATAAAATAAAAAAAAACATAAATAAAAGATTATTCTAGGTTATAGCATTCGATACCTTATCATTTTGAACTCACATTTAGAAATCATCTCTAATTGTTTTCGTTTTCTTTAAACCCTTCTCTAAGGCTATTTATCCTAACTAGGAAGAACTTCTGTATTATATAAAAAAAATAAACACAAAATAAATAAAAAACTTTACTCTAGGTCATAGCAGTCGACACCTTATGATTTTTTATTCACATTAAGATATCATCACTATTCCAATCACATACGAACTCCATAAGTCATAAAAAACCTTCGCTAGGACTATTTATTTTAATTAAGCAGAACTTCTCCACTATATAAAACGAAAAAAATAAAAAATTACTCTAAGTTATAGCAGTCTACACCTTATGATTTTTTTATTCTCATTAAGAAATTGTCCCTGTCACATCAGACGTGAATTCCATTCGTGATTCAAAACCTCCACTAAGGCTATTCATCTTAACTAAGAACTTCTGCATTATATTAAAAAAAAATAAAGAAATTTATCCTAGGTTATAGCAGTCGACACCTTATGATTTTTTATTCACGTTAAGAAATGATCTCTAATTCCATTCGTCATCTTTAAAACCTTCTCTACGGCTATTTATCTCAACTAAGAACTTCCCCATTACATAAAAATAAAAGAAAATATTAAAGGTACGTCTCTGACGCTGAATTTTCTGTGTTTACGCCGCCATAATTTCCATTAAGTCGGAACTTTGGACTTTAAGTGCCTCATGACCTATTTTGCCCCCCAGGGGGGAGGGAGGGAAAAAGTTCAAGAAGCCATTGGAGAAGAAATACTTTGATGTTGGGGTTTTATGACTCCCGCAACACACAGTTGCTCTTAC
>NC_089741.1:27890387-27892887 GCF_040412425.1 Macrobrachium rosenbergii
TTTTTTTCATCTGCCTTTATTATAATAAAAACAAGTAAATAATGAGCCGAAGTTTCTTCGGCGCAATCGAGTTTTTTCAGTCGCTACAGCGTCAAGGCCACCGAAAACATCTATCTTTCAGTGGTCTCGGTATAATGCTGTATGAGCAGCGGTCCATGAAACTTTTACCACGGCCCGGTGGTGGCCTACCCTATAGCGTTGCCAGAAGCACGATTACGACTAACTTTAACCTTAAATAAAATAAAAACTACTGAGGCTAGAGGGCTGCAATTTGGTATGTTTGATGATTGGAGGGTGGATGATCAACATGCCAATTTGAAGCCCTCAAGCCCCAGTAGTTTCCAAGATCTGAGGGCGGACAGAATAAGTGCGGAGAGAATAAAGTGCAGACTGACAGACAAAGCTGGCACAATAGTTTTCTTTTACAGAAAACTAAAAAGTATCGCTATTAATTTCTAGGAATGATACGTCCTCCAATAAGTGTTCAAGTTATTTTTGAAGAGAGGTGTATATTAATGAAATGCATAAAATGGTCGGCACTGATATTATTTTCATAAGATGAACCAAAGTGCAAAGAGAACTGTCCCATTATCTTATAGAATTTCCTAATTATCTTTCATGTTTATATTTTAATAGTGTGGCTTCAGATTACATATGGATTTCTTAATTTCTTAATTATTTTTTTGCCTTTAACATCTCACTGACACTTCACTTTTTCTGGTTTGAGGAACTGTCTCTTCTGATACCGTCGACTCAATGATAGCCCTCGGCTAATTAGAGTCTTTTATTATGCGTAAGAATTGCAAAACAAAGGTAGATTGAAACACTTCAGTACGGTGGTTTTCACACACAACAAGTCAATTAGTACATTAATATGACTGACATAGCATTTACACATTTTCACAAGGCTCCATTAACAAAACTTCATGTCTATTTCTATGACAGATAAAAATCTAGAAAATGAAATGAAAAATTTAACCTTTATTTCATACGTAAGACTGGTCTAATTATTTGGTTCCCACGACTGGAAAGTACTGGAATAAAAGGGTGAAAAAATATCCCTAGAGAAAGCTATATTTATGAAAAATTAACCGTTACAGATGAATGTTTACCTAATGGAGCAAATCTTTAATAATAACAAAAAATCACGTTGACCCAAAATATTATGTACCGCTGACTCGAAAATGTTTACCCACAAAGGATCAACAACCAGCTTCAAGACCTTACTGGATGTCAAATTACAAACAACAATAGAGGTCATGGTCCAATGGGTGCCAAACCACATACAAACAAACAACAATTAGGTTCAAGATCTTAAGGTTGCTGAGCCATAGAAAAACAACAATTAGATTCCACCACAAAGATTATTAATCCATGAACGAGCAACAATTAGGTTCTTGTCCTCTAAGGCAGCCAATTCACAGACGTACAGCAGTAAGGTTCAAAGTCCCAGACAAACAACAATTATGTTCAAGGTCCTGAGATTGTACAGTCCTAGACAAGCAACAATTATGTTCAAGGTCCTAAGAATGCCCAGTCCCAGACAAACAACAATTATGTTCAAGGTCCTAAGATTGCCCAGTCCCAGACAAACAACAGTTATGTTCAAGGTCCTGAGATCGTACAGTCCCAGACAAACAACAATTATGTTCAAGGTCCTAAGAATGCCCAGTCCCAGACAAACAACAATTATGTTCAAGGTCCTAAGATTGCCCAGTCCCAGACAAACAACAGTTATGTTCAAGGTCCTGAGACAAAGACAAACAACAGTTATGTTCGAGGTCCTGAGATTGCACAGTCCCAGACAAACAACAGTTATGTTTAAGGTTTTTTGAGATTGTACAGTCCCAGACAAACAACAGTTATGTTCAAGGTCCTGAATCGTGCCCAGTCCCAGACAAACAACAGTTATGTTCAAGGTCCTGAGATTGCCCAGTCCCAGACAAACAACAGTTATGTTCAAGGTCCCGAGATCGTACAGTCCCAGACAAACAACAGTTATGTTCAAGGTTCTGAGATTGTACAGTCCCAGACAAACAACAATTATGTTCAAGGTCCTAAGAATGCCCAGTCCCAGACAAACAACAGTTATGTTCAAGGTCCTAAGATTGCCCAGTCCCAGACAAACAACAGTTATGTTCAAGGTCCCGAGATCGTACAGTCCCAGACAAACAACAATTATGTTCAAGGTCCTAGGATTGCCCAGTCTCAGACAAACAACTATAAGGACCAAGAAACAACGGGAAATTCTGACAAAATAAGATAGTATTTGGCACATCCTCCTTTCAAGAATTCTACACCCTTACCAAACAACATAAAACTGTCCCTTTTTGGCCAATCAAACAGATACATCTCTCTCTCTCTCTCTCTCTCTCTTTCTCTCTCTCTCTCTCTCTCTCTCTCTCTCTCTCTCGCCATCTTTCTAGTTTTATGTCTCTTCGCGTAACTTAACGATCAATATTACAATTGCTATTTACGTTTTACATCTCCGAGAATTTAT
>NC_089741.1:27897887-27910387 GCF_040412425.1 Macrobrachium rosenbergii
ATAAGGAAAAAAATTCTTGGTAAGATAAAAATAAATAAATTACCAAAGTGTCGATTAGAGAGAAAGGAAAATAAATGAACTAAGTGTCGATTACATCAAGAAAGTAAATAATTTCTTACGAAGAATATACTGAAATAATTAACAAGGTGTCGATTAAGTTGAGAACGGCAATAAAATTTCTTGGTCACAGGAAAAAAATTCTTGGTAAGAACAAGTCAAAATAACTGACAAGTTGTTGATTACATTCCTGGGAAAAAATTTCTTTGTAAGAATAAATTAAAATAACTGAAAAGGTATCGATTACATTCCGGGAAAAAATTCTTGGCGAGAATAAATTCAAATAACTGACAAGTTGTCGATTGCATTCCTTAAAAAGAATACATTAAAATAATGAAATGGTCTCGATAACTACAAGTCACAAACTGTCCTTCATTCACTGAGAACATCAGTCACAAGGCGTCGATTACTGCAAGCAACGAAAAAGCACAGTTTCTCAACAGCCAGCACCCTGACAACTCAGACCGCCAGTCAGACAACCCGTGTCAGAGCGCAACAGGCAAGTCATGCAGATTGCATGCAATATCAGAGCTGGTCGCTTGAGTGCGCGACTTGCATGTGTATAAAAGCTACTGAATAATTATCAAAAGATGAATTAAACATGCGCACTTCGCATACTGGGACTGCACAGACATGAATGGTGAGGGAAGGACGGAGTAGATTCGTTTCTATTGAAATACGGTTACTAGAACTGGCGTCACAGCATCTAGGTTACTATTCGTCTCAACTGTAAAACAAGGGAGAATGAACAGATAGGGGGTTTTGAAGTCAGTATTGACGAAATTTAGCTTTTGGGAAATTTATGCATATTGGCAAAAAATTCTGTACGGTAGATATATATATATATATATATATATATATATATATATATATATATATATATATATATATTATATATATATATATATACACATATATATATATACACACATATATATATATACATATATGTACAGACGCGCACACACACACACATATAAACCCCAGACGAAAAATCTAGTATGATTGACACACAAACGTCATAACTGACATTTGAATAAGAGAACGGATTTGGGGTTATTGGTACGTGTCAGTCCGACGATCGCTGTAAAATCCAAAAATATTTCATTTAAGTGTCAGTCACAAAAGAATGTTCATCAAAAAAAAAAAAAAAAAAAAAATTATGGAACAGCACTGACGCAATATCGTGCATGTCAAGGGAGCTCCTACACGTGTTTAAAAACAATTAGGTGGATGTCTTATTATCTAAGGGTTTGTTAAGAGAATATATATATATATATATATATATATATATATATATATATATATATATATATATATATATATATATATATATATATATACACACATACATATATATACTCGTATATATATATGAAATATAAATATAAATACATATGTATACATATACATGTGTGTGTGCGTGCGTTTGTCGAAATGCCACCAATAAGCTTTAGCGAGAAATATTATCGTGGCAATAAAAGCACAGGAACAAAAAAGTAAGCCCAAAGTCAGGTAATGCCCATTCTGTTGTTATTCTATTTTCAAATACCTGACGTCCAATACAGTCTTCTTTCTGACGATTCGATTATCTGCTGATGACATGCGGAGAAGAAACCGCTGGAGCGGAGGACATTTACCTTCGAGTGTTCTTTCAATCGTCCTATAATATTGCTATGCCCCTTTAAACATCAGGGCGCTTCCCACACACACACACACACACACACACACACGCAGAGTTTTGAAGATATATTGAAAGCTGAAGTGAGACAGTAAGAAAAAGTCAGTATCAGAGAAGTCAATATATATATATATATATATATATATATATATATATATATATATATATATATATATATATATATATATATATATATATATACATATATATATATATATATAAATACACACACACTACATATATATATATATATATATATAATATACACATATACACTATATATATATATATAATATAAATAAATTTTTAGGCGACATGTCCTTGATTTGATGATTTTTGCATACAAATGTGGTAGAATATCGTTATGTTTTTCCGTACTAAAAATGTTGAAACCAAAATTATCACATGAATATGCAACAAAAACATATTGAGTGCAAGGGTACACAACATACAAGAGAACGGCACGTTTATAATAATATATTAATAATAATAATATATATCATAATAAATATATACTAATATATATATCAAGATATTTATTTTCTTCTCTTTCTCACTATGATTTTTGTTACAACACAGGGTGCAGAACTGCATGCACCAAGCAGGGCTGCAATAATGCTTTCGCATTATTTTATCTAGTAAAAGAGCAATTACCTTGACAAGAGGCAAACCTTCTGAAATATTTCCCTCACACCAAGAGCACCTTAGGACCTATCTGTACCAAGACATTGGCACTGCAGAGGCAGTCATTTGGAGCCACAGAGGAAAAATGGTACATGCACAAACCTTAATATAATATAGATATATGTATACATTCCATGTATATATATGTATATTATATATACACATTTAATACATATTATATATATTTATATGTACGTGTATATGTATGTATATATATACACACATACATACACATATATATATATATATATATATATATATTATATATATATATATATATTTTATCGGAGAAAGAGAGAGAGAGAGAGAGAGAGAGAGAGAGAGAGAGAGAGAGAGAGAGAGAGAGATTCTGACTGTTACATCCACAAGAATGTAAAAAAAAAAAATAATAATAAAATCCGACATAAAATTTCATTCGCTAAGCCTGTATCAACACCCGCGCATTACAACGTTACACAAACGCGCCCGAATTACCATTTCATTACTTTAACACCCGTATATTAAATACCGGGCATGCCAGCGTTTAAATACCATTTGCCCAAACACGCGCCATTGGCTGGCTACGGCTCTCGAATCGTTTCCCCCGTTTTATACATACAACACACAACGCCAGATGATTTACTCATGCATGAATCATATCGGGGAGCTCGTGACGTCACTCTGAATACTTGATCTTTATGTGTGTTTGTGTGTGTGTGTGTGTGTGAGTGTGTGAGTCAGTTTTTGCAACGACAGTCTGCACATGTCAATCAATCAGTCAATCCTACGAGGGTAAACTGGTTCAGCCAGTCTTTTGTATTACTGTGCTTTCAGAATGCGGAATTTTCTGCCGTCCTCCGTGTTTCCTGGAAGATTTAACGAGCCTCTTTATTTTTGGACTAAGGAGGCTGTTACATTTAATATTAAATTATCTGGCGTCACAACAACAAAGGTCATCGACACCGGAAAATATATCAATAAAATAAAAATTTTATTTCTTCATAAAAGCTACAAAATATGAAATTTTTGAATGATAAAACAAGCTAATATCTCATGAGCTCTTAAGACTAACATAGTGTACCGTCTTGAACTTTATAAATATAAAATTCACGAATGATAAACAAATCTAAAATCATATGCTCTCTTAAAGAAGCATGAAATTTATCGGAAGCCGATGACGTCACACTACGTTCCATTCGGGTACGGTACGCGCGACTCCAATCACTCGCTGTCCCACTTCCGGTCTGTACCTGTCCCGGGTTACCAAATATAAAATTCATGAATGATGAAAAAAAAAATTAATATCATAAAACCTCTTAAAAATACGAAATTTACCGTAAGCTGATGACATCACACTGCGTTCCATTCGGTTACGGTACGCATGACCCCATTCACTCGCTGTCCCACTTCCGGTCTGTACCTGTCCAGCCGGGAACGGGCGTTTATTGACTCGAATCATATATACACTGTACCTGCGTATAAAACAGTGTTTGTTAAACGCAACAAAACTCTCCGAGAGCGTTCTTTTACCGCCGCATTAAACCGGCTACAATTCCAGTTTACGAGGGAATCAGATAACCGACATTTTGATGGTCTGTTGGGCTTGTGAAAAGGTTTTTATTCAGGGTTTATCGTGCTTTATGTTTCAGGTCATTTGCTTTTTTTAACTATTCCTTCTTTTTGTCTCTCTCTCTCTGATTCTTTTGGCTTCAATAGGTGAAAGCGTTTCATGAATGTAATGATTTTTATGTTTTTTTTTTATTTTTTATGTAACGATTTTAATGTTTTTTTTTTTTTTTTTTTTGTCAAAGAGTATCATGGAGAAACACAGCCACAGTTATACATGCTTACGAATATATTTAAAAAGAGATTTATTTTTAAGTATGTTTGTACTCATAAATAACTTTTTTTTTGTCAAAGAGTATCATGGAGAAACATATCCACAGTTACGCATGGGTACAAATATATTAAAAAATAATTTACTTTTAAATATATCGGTATTCATCAATAACTGGATTTGTTACCCCATTTCAAGACTCGTGCTACTATGAGTGTTTTCAAATATCGTGTTTATCTGTTTTTTTCTCAATAAGCCACGCACCTTACTTTACTCACGTTGCACAGTATTGGTTCTCATTTATGCCTACACAAAAACAGTTTGTATTTTTACATTTCTCATCAGCTGAATCCCTAGACGGGGTTGCTGTTTTTAATGAACATCTGTTGGGCTCTAGATCATTTGCTTTTTACATTCCCTCAAATTTTTCTCTCTCTGATTCTCTTGGTTTAAATAGGTTAAAGCATTTTATGAATGTCATGTTTTTTTATCCTTATTTTTTATCATCTTTATTATTGGTTTTTGTCTTAGGTTTTGTCTGTAGGAGCCCCGTACCTTACTCATTCATGGTGCATACTACTGGTTCTCATTTATGCCAGCACACAAAATCACTTTTTATTTTCATTTTCCTCATCAGCTTAATCCTAGACGGGGTTGCTGTTTTTAATGAAACAGTTTTCAGGTGTTTCTAACACTCACTGAACGGCTCGGCTCATAAATTTTCCAGGTTTTCTAAGTTCCCATAAATCGACGTCCATAAAAGATATACATTCCTAAATATTCCCGAGGCAGCATTTATCAGTGGACTCACACTTATTCCCAAATCCTGGCCACACCAAAAATGACATCTCGCATGTATCACCACACTGCTCATAATCACTTCCGAGATCTTTGGTTCTTAAAATTTCCTTTAAAAAAAGTTAGCGGCTTACTATAATCTTAATTTGGATCTTTCTTAGATAGTGACCCCCAGGGTTTTCGGGGGTCGTTATCTGGGACTAATATTTCTTGGGGTCATTATTTTCATGATATTCACAGTCTTTTGTTCATGTTTATTACCGTCATCCCCAACGGGCTCGTACTAAACACGCCGCGAAGGTGGATACATACCCGCAAAGGTGGATACACACCGGGTTAAAACCCCTGGGGGTCACTATCTAGGAAAGATACCTTAATTTATTAGTAATCAGAGAAAAACATGAAGTTTTGATTACTATTTGTACAAATCGCATCGAATCCTGTGGACAAAAAATTGAAGATCATCTTTTCCCAGTAAGATTCGACCCCACACGCACTCTTTTTACCTGGGAATACAGGGCTTGTTCACTATACCCCCCTACTGATTCGACTCTTTCAGTGAAAAGCTTTATTTACAAATAGACAGAATAAGAGGCTACTGGGTATAGAAAATGAGAGAACAAAAAGCTCTCACTCCCTTAGACACAGACGCACATTTACACCCAATCACAGGTACACATTGAACACACACACACACACGCATATATATTCAGTTACGGCCACACACGAAAAATAAAGAAAGAAGTACCGAGCGCTTTCGTGTTATTTCCAGCACATTTTCGAGGTACAACGTGCCTCTAAAATGTATTTGAAATAACACGAGAGCACTCAGTACTTCTTTTATTTATCCTGTGGCCTCAGCTGAATACATTGCTACATGCTATCGAGTGACATTAAAGCAACATAATATATATATATATATATATATATATATATATATATATATATATATATATATATATATATGTGTGTGTGTGTGTGTGTGTGTGTGTGTGTGTGTGTGTGTGTGTGTGTGTATCTAAGCCATCACAGCACAATACAATCCATCATTTCCCTTCTTCTTACCTGCTCCACCCCAAAGTTTGAAGAGTGGACGGCCGTCTATCCCTCGACAAGCACTCGGCGAGTTTCGTATCACCTGCGACTTACGACTTCGAGGGGATCAACTTCCCCCGAGGGATCACAATTAAGTCGTCTCTTCCCTCTTTCCAAGCGAATTACTGAATTGGATACCTGACGACTACCTGAGACCTGCTATGAACGAAGCGAATTACTGAACTAGATAACTGTTGACTACCTGAGAACTACTATGAACGAAGCGAATTACTGAACTAGATAACTGTTGACTACCTGAGACCTGCTATGAACAAAGCGAATTACTGAATTGGACGCCTGGCGACTACCTGAGACCTGCTATGAACGAAGCGAATTACTGAACTAGATATCTGACGACTACCTGAGACCTGCTATGAACGAAGCGAATTACTGAATTGGATACCTGACGACTACCTGAGACCTGCTATGAACGAAGCGAATTACTGAACTAGATACCTGTTGTCTACCTGAGACCTGCTATGAACGAAGCGAATTACTGAACTAGGTAACTGTTGACTACCTGAGACCTGCTATGAACGAAGCGAATTACTGAATTGGATACCTGGCTACTAACTGAGACCTGCTATGAACAGAGCAAATTACTGAACTGGATACCTGGCAACTACCTGAGACCTGCTATGAACAGAGCGAACTACTGAACTGGATACCTGGCGACTACCTGAGACCTGCTATGAACGAAGCGAATTACTGAATTACATACCCAACGACTACCTAACACCTGCTATGTATACGAAGCGAATGACCAAATGGAATGGGGAAAATTGAATGTGGCTACTAAAACTGGCGTCACAACATCTAGGTCATTGACGCCGATGATTATAGGAAAAAAGATGACGGGAAAAATACAATAACTTTACGATGAAACCACTTTAGAAATCAGAGTCACTCGATGGGTTACGTTTGGGGTGTCGCTACATTTCTTTGGAAATGCAAATGTAATGTAAAATTTAGGCCAAAGGCCAAGCGCTGGGATCTATGAGTCATTCAGCATGATGAGAGGAAACTGAGAGTAAAAGGTTTGAAAAGTGTAACAGGAGGAAAACCTCAAAGCAGTTGCCTTATGAAACAATTGCTAGGAAAGGAATGCAAGGGGTTGCAGCTAAGGGCCGAAGGAACGCTGCAAAGAACCTTGAGTAATGCCTACTGTGCACCGAGCGAGGTGCACTGACGGCACTACATTCAAATTGAATGTAAAGAGGCTCGTATATGTTTATATATGACTGTCCAAGTCATAATATATATATATATATATATATATATATATATATATATATATATATATATATATATATATATATATACATTTTTAATGTGAGACACTGAATTGCAATTCAATATGTCTACACATGTTGCAATAGAAATAAAACCTGTCTGAAATCAGACTGTTCTTTCTATTAATTATCTCCCCTTCCTCTGTCTGTCTGTCTGTCTGTCTGTCTGTCTGTCTCTCTCTCTCTCTCTCCTCCCTCTGTCTCTCTCTATCTCTCTCTCTCTCTTTCATTTGCTTTTGTAATCTAATCCTGAGTCACTTGTTTGATGTTCCTTGTTTTTCTCCCTTTATCCATGTCTTTTTAGACACCTCTCTCTCTCTCTCTCTCTCTCTCTCCTTCCTATTCATATTCTCTTATTGCCTGGAAGTTTATCCTTTATTTATCCTCCACACGGTTCACTTCTGTTCAGTTGCCAATTAGCATTTTTGTTCGCCTACTATTGAACTGGGATTTCAACAAACCCCTGTCTTTCATTTTCCAGCACTGAAAACCTCTCTCTCTCTCTCTCTCTCTCTCTCTCTCTCTCTCTCTCTCTCTCTCTCTCTCTCTCTCAATCTTTTAGCAGCGATTTTTTCCTACATTGTAAATTAAGTGACATATTTTTTCAGAGGGCAAAATTGTCACTCATTATTATTTCCTGTTTTCAGTGCAAGCTCCGTTCTGCTCAGCAGTCTATTTCGAAATGCGGTTTTTCAAGTTGGTATTTTCGTTTTCACGACTTTTTTTTCCGAATTTATCTTTCTGTATCTGCAAGTTCGCGTCTCAAAAAGTGTACTGAGTTCTTGCCATTTCCCCGAAAGAACTTCATGTTTTCCTCATCTCCCATTTTAAGCAAGTCTTTGACACGAGAACTAGGCACAATTGAGTATTTTTACCATTTCCAAACCTTCTATGACTCTGTCTTTCACTATTCCTTCAGTTTCTCTCGCCGAGTCTTCCGGCACAATAACTCGAGAACTGACGTAACCAGGTTCTTTTTGCATTCTGTTTTGGTTACTTTTTACCAGTCCTAAATCAGAAAAAAAAAATTACGCTCTAAAACTTCAGGCAATTCAATGTAACCTGACTTCATATTTTGTAAACAACACTCTAAAAAAAAAAAAACAGATACGATAAAAACTGGACGTAATGTGCCGATACAACACTTTTCGGACCCATGGCTGCAGCAAACTAGAGTCGATTATCAATCAGGTACATAATTCACTGTTTGAGTTAACATTAAATATCATCAATGGTGGTTTAATCAGAGTAAGGAATCAGGTTAGGTTGAGCTGGTTCTTCCTGGGTTAGCTTCCTTATATTTCAAAGCATCCTAAAAATTCAGATCTCTCTCTCTCTCTCTCTCTCTCTCTCTCTCTCTCTCTCTCTCTCTCTCTCTCACTGTTGGAAAGCTGGAATGGAAAAAGACACTAATTCAAACAGCTGGGAGGGGAAATCAGTTTTGCTCTCTCTCTCTCTCTCTCTCTCTCTCTCTCTCTCTCTCTCTCTCTCTCTTCTATCATTGGAACCCTGATTTTCGTATGGTAAAGAATGGTTGTGATGCTTTTGACAACACATGCACTAGTATTATCATTATTTCAGTAGATGAAACCTATTCACACGGAACAATCCCACCAAAGGGCCACTGACTTGAAATTCCAGCTTCCAAAGAATGTTGGTTTTCAACCTCCCACCATAGGCCCCACACCGCAGCAGTAACTGATCATGATACGGAGCCAATGGTTTTCATCGCCCTAGGGGAGGCGTGAACTCGCGACATCTGAGCGGCATACCACGATGCTAGCCACCATACCAGCGGACCAGTATAAACTATGAGTTTGCATTATTCTTTATGAACGTTCTACAGTGCCCATGCTCTCAAAAATGACGAGAAAATAAGAGGCTGAGACCATAAGAACCAACCCTGGGGACACTACGTCCTGTTCCCTGAAGCTAGGATGAAGGTACCATCATCCTGCATACTTAATATGAAGGCCAGTGGAGAGAGAGAGAGAGAGAGAGAGAGAGAGAGAAGAAGAGAGAGAGAGAGAGAGTCTGGCCAGAGCTGGTGGCAGCAAGACTAGAGATGAAGGTTACACACAAAAAAATATGGCTTCACACTGCATTTTCAATATGGAGAAAAATTCATCAAGTTCGTTCATTCGCGTTCATTCTAATTTCCTTTTCCACGCTTTTTCTCTCCTCACTTCCGGGCGCTCCATTATATTTTAGCCTGTCGAATTAGCTAATGGGTCTTTAGGCTTCTTTATAGATATATTTGATCACTTTTGAGTCATGATGATACTCATTTCACCCAGGGTGATGTACCCAGGGTGAAGTACCTAAGGTGAAGTGGGTGAAGATTTAGTTATGTACCTGAAAAATCCACAGTTCCTCTGCTGACCTATGAACTGTGTCCTGGTAGTTATTAGACTGTGGTGGTTCTAAAGCCACAATGGTGAATCTGGAGAATGAGACCCTTCTGGGACCATCCCCTCTAAGGAAAAAAGGGGCATAAAGGAAAAAATGATAACAACCCTTAAGACATAGCTGACATTGAAGACAGGAGACTTTGTAGTTCTCTCTAACAGAATAACTCGGCTGTTTAATTCTGTGTGACGTAATAAAGGAACTCTCTGACGTACAGAACGTTGGTGGTTTGTTTTTTGCGGTTCTAAATTCCCCTGGAGTTGGTGACACAGGCCTCACTGTCGTCCATAACCCCGCTGTAACATGAGAAAACCATCATAGCCTAATGACATCTGATAACCACAAAATCAGTGGACTGGAAACTTGCGACAGGCCTTGTGAATCTTGTGTGAGCGGCAATTGGTCACAGTGAGACCTTTGATACAGAGAGAGAGAGAGAGAGAGAGAGAGAGAGAGAGAAGAAGGGTCACAGTAAGACCTTTGATTCCGAGAGAGAGAGAGAGAGAGAGAGAGAGAGAGAGAGAGAGAGAGAGAGAGAGAGAGAGTGGTAACTCATTTTAAGCTTTTGTTATTGACATTTTGCTTACTGTTGTCGCATCTCACCACTTATTCTAATTCTCATGTTTAGCTTGTAGTCAGTTATTAAAGTTATTAACATCACAAACGAGTATCTTCTTTATTGTATTACAGTATGTTCTGTATCACCTTTTGTCATCACCTTTGTTAATATTATTACAAGATTTTCAAATTTATAATTTTCAAAATCTATTCTCTTACATGCCGTATAACCGTACTATTAATGAGGTTTCCTTTTGACACTTGCTTATGACAGCAATAATATTAGATTATATTAAGTAATTACAATAATAATGCAAAACATACGTCACAGTGACTTGAGTACTCAAGTGGAATAATGTACTGTAATAAAGAATTCAAAATTAGAAATAAAGACTTTGACTGCTGTAGCTCATTACAAAAGAGCTAATACGGATTATATATCTCCTGTAATTACATTACAAAAAGTTATTCCGGATTATATATATCTAAAATTTTATAATTAATTAATAATTATAGAGTGATAACATCCTTTATTTCATGAGTAACTAAATACTCTTTATTTTATTTATTATTATAAATATAAAACATAAACCATCAGGTATTTCCTGTAATGCTATACTGTAGTCAGGGGGCTGTACTTTCGCCTTTGGGCTATATCGCATTACAATACAGCTACTTGTTCAATTACATTTTAATTATTATTATTTTTAATGTTTTTTTTACTATTATTCTCACTAAATTGTGCGTATGTTATTGTCTCTACTTTGTATATTCCATGTATATGGCCTTGAGCTGAAATAAAATTTAAATTATTATTATTATTATTATTATTATTATTATTATTATTATTACTTCAAAATGGCACTCAACACAAGTGCCTTATAAAGAAAATGCTACAAAAAAGTATTTCAAATTCTTAATCAAATTCGCTCTGCATGCTCAATAACAGTTTCATCATTTCTGAAGAAGCGTGTTTGTTGACTCAACGACTTCGAAAATGACAGGTTAAAAAACTGTCCGCTGAGGAACGAACTCGTCGAACGTTTTCGATTCGCTGAGATGATTTTCTGTTTGCGTCTGATCTCACACAACGACTTAGGGCAGAATTGGCTGTCAGTTACGACAAAGGGCCTCGTGTATGACTTTTAATATCTTTTGTTTTGTTTTCAGTTTCTGCAATAAGCTTCCTCCTCCTCCTCCTCCCCCACTCTTATTCTTCTTTTATCCTTCTCTTCTTCTTCCTATCCTCCTCTTCTTCTTCCTCCTCCTCCTCTTCTTCTTCTTCCTCCTCCTCTTCTCCTTCTTTTCCTCCTCCTCCTATTTTTCCCTCCTTCTTCCTCCCCTCCTCCTCCTCCTTCCTCCTTATCTCACTCTTCTTCTTCTCTTTTCTTCTCTTCTTTCTTCTTCTTCTTTCTCTTCTTCTCTTCTTCTTCTTCTTCTCGTATCGAGAACTGTGCTGAGTACGTTTAATCCTCATGGATAGAGAGGATTTGGAAAAAATGTCCATTCCTCTACCACGACAGTACACTCCAACGCAATTAGAATTTTTGCACCGCAGCATGCAGGGAAAGAGTGTCATTTCCATGAAAATGTAATTTCAATGAGGAGGATGAGAGAGGAAGAGGGGGAGGAGCTAAGAGAAAATGTAAATTTTATTGAGTGTAACGTTTGAAATAAAATACCAATTTTAAAAGGATGATGAAGTTTGTGATTTCAATTGTCATAACAAGATGTAAATTTGTATGAAATGTAATTGACTGAATGACGGCAGGCGCAGCAAATGTACACTTTAGTGAAACAATTTGTGTGTCCAGGCGAAGCAAATGTAATCTACATCATTTCAAAATAATGACTTTTTTTATGAATCAGCTGCAAGAATAATGTTATTTGCAATTACATCATTTCAAAGTAATGACATTTCTACTGAACTAGACTGCAGAATAATGCTATCTACAACTACATCTGTTGCTGCAAAATGTGGTCACCCCAACGAATCATAACAGCTGCTAAAATGTAATTTTAAATTTTTCCTATTTCATCTTTTTTTGCTGCAAAAATGATATCCCAAACAATTAATGAGCTGCAACAGAGAGCTAATTCTTAACCAACA
>NC_089741.1:27915387-27922887 GCF_040412425.1 Macrobrachium rosenbergii
AACAACTAACTTCCTAATAACTCAAAAATCCTGATTAGAAATAATTTGAGCAATTCAAATTATATTTTTTTTTGTCTTATGGAAATGACGGGGGGAGGAAATCATGATCTTCACTTAGCTCAGAGACTTCCTTTGACATTTTCAATTAAAAATGGTAGGAGAAGCATCTATCAAACACAAGATTAGGAGAGAGAGAGAGAGAGAGAGGAGAGAGAGAGAGAGAGAGAGAGTAGAGAGAGAGAGAGAGCAAAGAAGGAATAGATATCTGAAACAGCCATATGGAATAAGGGAGCTCTGAGAGAGAAGAGAGGAATAAGAGAGAGAGAGAGAAGAGAAATGGAGATAAATAGATATCTGAAACAAGAAAAAATGGAATAAGAAAGCCCAGAGATGAGAGAGAGAGGAGAGAGTAGATATCTGAGAGAGAAGAGGAAGAGAGAGAGAGAGAGAGAGCGTGCAAAACAAGAACCACAGGTAATGGGGTTCCAATGGACAGAAGGAACCAGTGTTTGGATTCAGCTGAAGGTACAGAGACCTCAATGGCACTTTTACAGAATAAAAAAAAAAAAACAGCATGAATATCAGAGAACAGGAAGGGTAGGCAGTTCCGTGTCTTTGGGAGGAAAAAAAAATTAAATTTCAGGATAGGGTCTGAAAGCAGGGAGTGGAGTGGGTTAGAGCCTGAGGGAACCCCTGACAGTGCTGGGTTTCAGACGTTAAAAAAGCAAGTAGGGTTTCAGCGGTTGCTGAGTCTCCAGAGAAAAGCTAGTTGAAGTTTTGTCGTTGTTGAAGGCAGGAACAGGGTGGGTTTTCAGGCAGATGTAGAATAATTTGTGGAAGGTTTCAACAGCACAGAGAACGGGTAGTGGGAATTTCTGAGAATTTACACAGTAGGTGGTGGCTGCTTCAGAGATGACAGCAACAGGTAGTGGGGATTTCAGAAAAACTAGGGGAAGAGAATATTGAAGAACAAGTTCTAGAGGAGAATAAAACAGGCAGTGGGGTTTTAGTAGGGATGCCAGAAATGAGATAGCATGGGAGGAGACTTGAGAGAAGGAAAACTCAGTAAGAGTTTTTCTGTACAGCCACTAGAACGTATAATCAAGGTCTATTAAAAATAGATCTATCTTTCGTTGGTCTCGGTATAATGCATGAGCGAGCCTCATGAAACTTAACCAGGCCCTGTGGTGGCCTATCCTATATCGTCGCCAGACGACGATTATGGCTAAACCTTAACTAAAAATAAAACCTATTGAGGCTAGAGGGCTGGTTGGTATGTTTGATGATTGAGTGGTGGATGATCAACACCAATTAATTAGCAGCCTCTGGCCTCAATGAATTTAAAATCTGAGGGGAAAGAAAAAGTGCCGGATGGACAGACAAAGCTGGCACAACAGTTTTCTTTCCAGAAAACTAAAAAGCGGTTCTGAAGAGGAAAGAATAAAACAGGTATTCAGGTTTCAGAAAAATAATGGGATACAGGAACGAGACACCACGTGAGGAGATGAAAAAAAAAAAAAAAAAAAACAACAAAGTGCTAATTACCTCCACCACGGCAGAGGTTGAAAATGTATCATCCCCTGGTGATCAGCGCTAATTGTAAATGGAACGGGCAGTTCCGCACATCAAAAGAACCGCCGGAAGCTGTTAATGCTATCAAAAGCATTTATATCACAAAGTTAATGTAATAACAAGCTTTCAAGTGTGCTGTTTGGAAAGCAATCAATAGCATCTGCATTGAAACAGCTCCCCACCTCCCACCCCGCGGCGCAGATCAGATTGTTCATCGGCCCGTAATTGTTATTATAAACATTTGCTCATGAAACAAGCGGTCTGCAACTTTCCAGACAAAATAAGACAAAAACTTCACAGGAAAAAAAAAAAATATATATATATACAATTTCATGACGAACGGTTAATTTTGCGAGTAAATATATGAATAATCAGTTTGAAAAACATTAGGGTGATATGTGGATACCTATCAATGAGCGAGATAAAAATAAAAGAGCTCTAATTAGTCACATTTTGTTCCGTGAAAAATGCATTTGTTCATGATGAATATCTATCTACCTATATATACATAATGTATATATTTATGAGCAGATCTATATACCTATATATATATAATGTATATATTTATATATATATATATTATATGTATATAAAATAAATATATACATAAATATATCTATTCTATTATAATATATAAGAATACCATATATCTATATATATATATATATATATATATATATATATATATATATATAAATATATTTTAATATCCTTCAAAGTATATATATTTAATATATATATATATATATATGTATACACATATATATATATACACATGTATATATACAGTATATATTACCTTATACACACACACACAACACACACACAGAAAACAACCACACAACACGAAAAATCTGGGCGTACCACAAAGACACAGCAGCAGCAGCAGTAACCAAAGGGGGAACAACTATTTGTTTTCCTGGTCTGCGGTCATATTGCAAAAAACCAGCGTATATGGGCGTGTGTGAAACGCGACCGTGCAACCCTACCCAGATTATGTATGGGCTGGAGTGGCCTCCTCGAGTCTTAAGTGGGAGAGGGAGGGGGAGAAGATGAGCGTGTGTGTGTGTGTATGTATAATATATATGTGTATATACACACACACACACACTCATAATATATATATATATATATATATATATATATATATATATATATATATATATATATACATGTATAGTTCTAGAGAAGAAACTTTTATTCAATGTACAATCATACACAGACATATATATATATATATATGTATATATAAATTATACATACATAAATTATATATACATACATACATATATATATATATATATATATATATATATATATAAATATATATAGGTAGATGGATAGCTAGGTAGATGGAGAAATAATTGATACATATCAAGATAGAAAGAAGAGAGAGGAGGAGAAATAGTGGAGAGAGAGAGAGAGAGAGAGAGAGAGAGAGAGAGATTGAAGAGGGATGAGATCATATCAAGAGAGAGAGAGAGAGAGAGAGAGAGAGAGAGAGAGAGAGGAAGAGAGAGACAGAGAAGTGGTAGGATGTGTCGGTTCTGAGAGCTGTAAAATGATGCAACAAAGAAGCCTGGAAGGATGAAAGGGAGATGAAAGGATGTTGGGATAAAATGAAAATAGAATAAAAATTGACACAAACAACAACAAATATGAGGGAACATGAATCAAGACTGAGAGAGAGAGAGAGAGAGAGAGATGAGATAGAGCAGTCTACCTTCCTTTTTAAAGGGAATATATATATATATATATATATATATATATATATATATATATATATATATATATAAATATATATATATATATATATATATATATATATATATACTATATATATATATATATATAATACATACATTTGATAGAGAGAGAGAGAGAAAGAGTAGAGAGAGAGAGAGAGAGAGAGAGAGAGAGAGAGAGAGAGAGAGAGAGAGAGAGAGAGAAAATTTTGGCTGCTACAGGGAGAGGCAGAGGGAAACAGGAAAGAGATTCGACAAACTCAAGTAGAAAGAACTGAACCAAGGGGATTGCCAGCCATTCCTCCCTCTCAGGTCAAAACAAGGAAGAAATCTTCTCATAGTCGTGAGAACAAACAGACACACACTATCACACGGGACGAAGTTGCGTGGCAGTAGCAGCTACAGCAGCAGAAGCAGCAACGCAGCAGTATCATATAAAACGCAATATTGTAGAGAAGCTCAAGTGGTAATTTTGTGACGTTTCTTTTCAGAAATATATATATTTTTTTTTCAATCTCGATCCAGGGAAAGGGAAAGGATATTTTGTAACTACTACAGCAGGAGAGTCCAAAACATCGAGGGTTTTAGATAACTACCCCTCAGAGAGAGATAGAGAGAGAGAGAGAGAGAAAGAGAGAGAGAGAGATAGATAGAGAGAGAGAGAGGATAAGGCATTTTAAAACAAAGTTTAAGCACTTTAATATTACAGAGTCTAACAGGAGAGAGAGAGAGAGGAGAGAGAGAGAGAGAGAGAGAGAGAGAGGAGAGAGAGAGAGAGAGAGAGATGAATCATTGAATGAGCTTTTAACTTTATAGAGAGAGAGAGAGAGAGAGAGAGAGAGGAGAGAGAGAGAGAGAGAGAGAGATGAACGCTGAAGGCAAGTTTGTTTTGATAGAGAGAGAGAGAGAGAGAGATAGAGAGAGAGAGAGAGAGAGAGAGGAGAGGCAAGTTTAAGCACCTGTTTAATAATATAAAGAGAGAGAGAGAGAGAGAGAGAGAGAGAGAGAGAGTGAGAGAGAGAGAGAGAGAGAGAGAACCAAGGCATTTTAAACAAAGCTTAAGCTTTTAATAATACAGAGTTTAACAGGGAGAGAGAGAGAGAGAGAGAGAGAGAGTAGAGAGAGAGAGAGAGAGAGAGAGAGAGAGAGAGATGAAACGCTTGAAGGCAAGCTTCTAAGCTTTTAACACAGAAGAGAGAGAGAGATAGAGAGAGAGAGAGAGAGAGAGAGAGAGAGAGAGGAGAGAGAGAGAGAGAGAGAACCGTGCTTCTCACACACACAGCTCATGGTGTTTCTTTAACATTATGCTCAGAGAGAGAGAGAGAGAGAGAGAGAGAGAGAGATATGAACGCTTCCTGCTGCAAGCTTAAGCTTTAGCTATAAGCCAGAGAGAGAGAGAGAGAGAGAGAGACAGAACCCGCTCCCTGCCAAAAGTTTGGTTTTTAATATGTTTATAAAGAGAGAGAGAGAGAGAGAGAGAGAGAGAGAGAGAGAGAGAGAGATATGAGTGCTTTATACAAAGTATAGTTTTTATAAGCTGGGAGAGAGAGAGAGAGAGAGAGAGAGAGAGAGAATCAACGCTTTCAGGCAAGTTTAAGCTTTAATATTATAAGAGAGAGAGAGAGAGAGAGAGATAATGCCGAGCAAGTGTAAGCTTAATATTATAAGTGAGAGATAGAGAGAGAGAACCAGCTTCTCAGGAAAGTTTAGCTCTTATAAGTCAGAAGTCAGAGAGAGAGAGAGAGAGAGAGAGAGAGAGAGAGAGAGAAAGAGAGAGAGAGAGAAACCACCGCTTCGGCAAAGTTTCCATTACACATCAGCGTCTACAAACCTCTGTCTCCTTCCTCCGACAGCCAATTCATTTCTTTCCAGCGAAACTCGAGTCTGCATCATCTTAGTCATTCAGAACTTATCTCTTAAAATAAAAAAAGGGTGGGGGGCTGGGGAGAAGACAGACCACCGTCCTTTATCCCAAAGTTATTCAAATAAGACCAGGACATCTCAAAATCTCCATCTCTACTCAAGGATAGAAGGTTCTCAAAGGTTATTTCTTAACCGCCAAAGACACCCATTTCCTGTCCGGAAAGTTATTCACACACACACACAGCAAAGCTCCTGAAATACCTCAGTTTATGGTAATGCTGAGGAACTAGTAACCGAAAATCTCGGGAGAAATTGTCTTCTTCCTCCTCCTCCTCCTCCCTTCTTCTTCTTCTTGCTTTCTTCTTCTTCACCTCCTCTTCCCTCCTTTTTTCTTCTTTTTCTTTCTTCTTTTTCTTCTCATTTTCCTCCTCCATTCTTTTTCTTCTTCTTTCTCTTTCTTCTTCTCTTCTCCTCCTCCTCATATTCTTCTTCCTTAACTTCTTTCTGCCTCATTTCTTTTCTTCTCTTGCCTCTCTGCCTCATCCTCCTCCCTCTTTTCTTTGCTAATTTTTCTTCTCATTCTTCCTCCTCATTCTTCTTCTTCTTCTTTTTTTTCTCTTTCTTCCTCTCCTCCCCTCCTCCATTCTTTCTCTCTTACTTGGCCTCATTCTTTTCTTCTTCTTCTCTCTTCCTCCCTCCTCTCCTTTTTCCTTCTTCTTTCTTCTTTCTCCTCCTCTTCTTCTTCTCCTTCTTCTTTTCCTCCTCTCATTCCCCTTCTATTTCTTCTTCTTGCCTTAACTTTATTTTTCCTCCTCCTCCTCTTCCCCATCTTCTTCGCCTTCGTCTTCTTCTTTTCTTCTTCTTTTCTTCTTCTTCTTCTTCTTGCCATGGACTGAGAATTTGCATCCTCCCGGCTCTTAGCAAAAACATTAATGACAGTAAATTCATTGGCCTAATAACATGTTTTATATTTATTGCCCTTTAGTTCATGGAATCGCTTTTTCGAGAACTTTAACGAGTTTTCGAGAAGTCGTGTGTGTGTGTGTGTGTGTGTGTGTGTGTGTGTGTGTGTGTGTGTGCGTGTGTGTGTGCAGTGTGCGCTGCTTCCACATATTTCTCCTCAGAGAGTCAAGGCTTCTACCTCCACTTTGAGACTTGTATCTTTTGCACCTTTTTAAATTAAAGTGAGCAATCAGGCAGGAAATGTACCCTAGGTAGCAATGTAGTTTTATAATTCGTATACATATACATATGTATATGTGTGCAGTTCCACCCTTCATGTATGTATGTATGTATAATATGTGTTATTATATGTATATATATATATATATATATATATATATATATATATAAGGTATATATATGTATGTATATTACATTTATGTCAAATGCCTGATATATTAATTTCCTCTTACCTGGTTATTCTTCTAAGTTGCTGAAACAGTCGTCCACAGCGTCTCTCCTCCGTCGTCGGCCGTTTTTCTATGAGTCTGTTATTTCGAAGGGAAATTATGTTAAGGTAATGATAACTTTCAGAAAAGGTATGCACGAGACGAAACAGGAAGCTTTTCATTTAATGACGAAAGTTAACTGCAAATCAAAGTACACGATGGTTACAGTCATTATCTTGAAATCACTCCTTGCTAGAGCAGTTCAATTGGTCTGTTTGGGAGCACGAAAGCAAGGAGAAGTTATGTCTTCCCTGGATGGTGGATTAGGACTCGAAAGCTCTTCTTCTGGCTTCTGGCTTCTCTGGAACCCCTGGGTTTTCTTGTTATCTCCAACTCCTAACCTTTTCAGTTCCCCACTGGAAGATTTTATCTGTAAGGCCTCCCCTCAACAGTTGATTGGGAAGGACGGTGGGGGTGTTGTTAAAATCTCTCCTTAGAGGATTTGATTGGAAGTGATCTTAGGAGGAGGTGTAAAGGACTCCTCCCTAGAATGTTTGATTGGAGAGGTGTTTGAATTACATCACTTTGTCCAGCCCCAATTCCATGGAATTTCCATGAAAACGCCTCCCACTGAAGGCGGGGTTATAGATATGGCTGGAATGTTAGCTTCTGACGAGAAGCTGAGTGATCCTGAGTCAGCTAACTCGCGAGGTCACAGTTTCCAGATTTACGATTGGTTTTATGGCCCAGGGCGCGATATACTCGCTCACTGTTTTGAGTTCGTGCAAGATGGTTGTTTGCGTTTTATGTACTCAGCAGTTCTAGTTTTGCAATACAATAACAACCAAGGCTTAATTGTTGTTCTCTCTCTCTTCTCCTCCTCTATATTCTTTCTCTGTCTCTGTCTCTCTCTATTCTCTTTATGCTTT
>NC_089741.1:27925387-27927887 GCF_040412425.1 Macrobrachium rosenbergii
ATTATCAAAGTCTAAAGATCTATCAGAATTAAGCATACCACCAGTAAAATCGACGAGAGAGAGAGAGAGAGAGAGAGAGAGAGAGAGAGAGAGAGTGGATGCTGTGAGATTGTAAGTGTTGACACAGAATCAGTTTGAGAGAGAGAGAGAGAGAGAGAGAGAGAGAGAGAGAGAGAGAGAGAAGAAATTGGTTGCTGTGAATTGTAAGAAAGTGTTGACACACAATCAGTTTGAGAGAGAGAGAGAGAGAGAGAGAAAAATTGGATGCTGTGAATTGTAAGTGTTGACACCAGAATCCAGTTTAGTTAGAGAGGGTGGATGCTGTAGTTGTAAGTGTTGACACAGAATCAGTTTGAGAGAGAGAGAGAGAGAGAGAGAGAGAGAGAGGGGTTGGAAAGGCCCCATAGGAGAATCTAGCAGAGAGAGAGAGAGAGAATTGGATCCCTTTCGCAGATTATGAGGTGTTGACACAGAATCAGTTTGAGAGAGAGAGAGTTGGATGCTGTGAATTGTAGTGTTGACTTTGAGAATCAGTTTGATTGGTTGCTGTGAATTGTAAGTGGTGGCCTTTAGAATCAGTTTGAGAGAGAGAGAGAGAGAGAGAGAGAGAGAGAGAGAGAGAGAGAGAGAATTGGATGCTGTGGTGTAGTGTTGACACAGAATCAGTTTGAGTTGGTTGCTGTGGTGCTTGAAGTGTTGACACAGAATCAGTTTGAGAGAGAGAGAGAGAGAGAGAGAGAACTTCCGCACAAGTACTGTAAAATCATCTTAAATGCCAAAAAGAAGAATCAGGATTTGTACCGAGAAAATCCCCAACGCAAACACGACAATCCGCGGCGGGTAGTGACTTAATTCCGAAAGTATATCTCATTATTTACAACATAAACATTTTCGGATTAAAGTGGATGTCTTATTGAATGAGAGAATAACTCACGCAGCAACAATTCTGGACCAGCCCTCATGCAATTCTGACCTCTCTCTCTCTCTCTCTCTCTCTCTCTCTCTCTCTCTCTCTCTCTCTCTCTCTCTCTCTCATACATCAAAGGCTTTTCTCTCTCCCTCTCCCCTCTTTTCGCCAAATCGGGTCCAGGCCTAGGCAAAATCAGAAACATATATTGTGGTTTTAGATTTGTCGTGGTAAGAGGCAGGACCAGCTTTATTACCAAGATGGCTGTGTTTAACACACATATGCAATGACTCCCTTTTCCTTCCCTTGCTTTAGTTCTCGTTCGAAATGAATAAGAATATAATAAATATAATATAATAAATTCACATTTTTGTTTGCTAACAAACAAACAAGAGAATTGTGTTTACAAGCACATATGCAATGACTCCCTTTTCCTTTCCTTGCTTTAGCTCTCGTTCGAAATGAATAAGAATATAATAAATATAATAAATATAATATAATAAATTCACATTTTTGCTTGCTAACAAACGAACAGGAGAATTGTGTTTACAACCAGATTCCTTTGCTTTAGGTTTGACTCTAAATGACCAAGAATATAACAAATGTAATAAATATAATGTATTACAATAAATTCTCATTTTTGTTTGCTAACAAACAAACAAACAAACAAGAGAATTGTGTTTACAACCAGATTCATTTGTTTTAGGTTTGACTCAAAATGACCAAGAATATAATAAATATAAATATAAAACTATAAATTCGCATTTTTGTTTGCTAACAAACAAACAAACAAGAGACTTGTGTTTACAACCAGATTCCTTTGCTTTAGGTTTGGGGTTGACTCTAAATGACCAAGAATATAATAAACATAATAAATATAATACAATAAATTCACATTTTTGTTTGCTCACAAACAAACAAGAGAATTGTGTTTATAACTAGATTCCTTTGCTTTAGGTTTGGCTCGAAATGACCGAGAATATAATAAATGTAATAAATATAACATAATATAATAAATTCAAATTTTTGTTTGCTAACAAACAAACAAGAGAAATGTGTTTCCAAGCAGATATGAAACGATTCCCTTTTCATTCCCTTGATTTAGTTCTGGCTCGAAATGACCTAGAAAATAATAAAAGTAATAAATATATAATGTAACAAATTCACATTTTTATTCACTAACAAACAAACAAGAGAATTGTGCATAAACACCGGTATGAAATGTTTAGTTCTCCGGTTCTCCTTGTTTTTTAGCTGTTGTTGTTATTCAAATTTTATGATAGAATTCTGAATGCAATGAAACAAATTCCATTCTTTTTTTTTTTTTTTTGGTTCGACATGAGAATTGTAAAAGCATTTACAAATACAATGACTGAATTTGAATGTGAATCTGGTTATGTGAACTCCCAGTTTTATTTTATTTTGTTTCAATTGCACTGCAGTTTGTATTTCAATGCAACAAAAAAAATATTTTCGTGTCGATGTATTTTTTTCTGTTGAAAACGTGTGTTACATTTAATAAAGTACTGATACAACTGGTGCTCATTAAACACGGACGTACTAGCTGGAAATTATATATATATATATATATAT
>NC_089741.1:27930387-27937887 GCF_040412425.1 Macrobrachium rosenbergii
TCTTTTATTTTATTGTATTTAGCATTCAATCCCTTTATGATTAAGCTCCCCACGTTCTTCTTTTTTCCTTTTTCTTGTTTGATTCAGGCCTGGGCTAGAAAAAAGACATTAGTTTCAGTCCTTTGACCAGCTTTGGCCTTTGAAAAATCATCTTCGTTCATCATTGCCCCAATTCCCTTTTATCTCTTTATTTCTTTTATTTAATTGTACTTAACATTCAATCGCTTCAAGCTCCTACCTTTTTCTCCTTTTTCTTCTATCCCTCAGGCCTGGGCTAGAAAGGGGCATAAGGCTACCATTCCTATTGGCTCTTAAAAAAAGCCTTCGATCTTAAAATATCTTTATCCATCGTTACCTTTAAATCTTTATTTATCTGCTACTTTATATTTTTTCAGCTGTCTAAAGCACTATAACCTTTGCTTGTCATAAATTCCAATTATTATTGTTTAAATTACTTGTATTATTGATGTGCTGTGAATCACTCTCCGGCGCTTTCCATTAGGAGTGATAATAACGGATAATAAAGTCATAATTATAATCAACATTTAATTTAGCTTTTTTTTTCATCGATCACTTTATTTACAGTTTGCTATATTTCCCTTTTTCCATTTAGTGCCACTTTTCTTTTAATTGTCTGGCATTTCGTTACATAACATCTTCATCCGTTATTCTCGTATCTTAAAAGGGTTGAAGCGAATTAAGAATAGCTGATCTGAAAACAAAAATGAATTAAGCACCGTTCGTTGCTTATCTCCAAAAAAAAACTGAAAACAAAATAAAATTAAAACACTTCATCTTAAAAAAAAAAAAAAAAAAAAACAGTAAAAGTAAGAAAAAAAATAAAAAACTAGCAAATTTCCTTCCCGTAGTCAGGTCAGACCAGTAAAGATTGGATTCGTATTTCGCTAGACGGGAGGGGAGGGATCTTTAACCCCACCCCACACCCACCCCTTTTTCATTTTCCCATTACGCTTTCATTTTCCTTCCGTTACCTTTTCATTTTCCGATAAGCAACTTTCCCCCCACCTTCCCACCCCCTACCCACTCTCTAAACACCTCCCTGCCCCCACACCACAGCCTTCCAAGTGCAGCGAGAAATCCCTTTGAGGCACAACTCTCGGAAGGCGATTCTCTTCAGTCCTTTTTTTTTTTGTCTTGTCTTAGAATACGACAGAGTTTTTTTTGTTTATTTTTTTATATCTACCATTCACGATAAGCAGAGGCCTTGAAAACTGCAGGAGAATTTATTCAACTGCGGATAAACTGCCAGGTTGGAAAGTGACCGCTTGCGAATGTTTTTGGAGTTTCTTATGTTTCCAAATTCATGGAACGAAGGGATTATTTCAGCCAAGTGATAATTTTTGCCTGGGTAAGAAACATCTATGGATAATTTCGTTATTCTTGTTTAAATTAAATTTTCATGGAATCTGTTTATGTAATCTCTGTTCGCCACCCCACCATACACATATATGTATGTACAGTATAGTATAGTATAGTATATATATATATATATATATATATATATATATATATATATATATATATATATATATATATATATATATATATATACACACATTCTCAGCTGCAAGTGTACCACGACCGAGGCAATTCACGCCCGCCCCATTTTTTTTTTTTATCTTACTGAATATCACACGTTTCGTTCGTTCTTCGATGCCACCCCGATATTCAGGTCCTTCCTTTCTAAAACCTCTTGATAACTCCGACATTTTCTTTGTGGCAATATTCGATTGAACTGATAATGCAACAACTGTCGTTACCATGCCAAAGGTTCCTTAAATCCGCTGGGTCAAAATATCTCGTTTACTGAATAGTTGATGACGCGGTTAAGCTTCCAATACGACTTTCCCAGCTTACAAAGCTTACCTAAGAGAAAGCTTCTGATCAGAACGCTTTGATATTTGATGTAAATGAAGACTGGTTTTCGATTTCGGCTTGGTATTTTATATCTTAGGATATATTATGTTCTCTGATTTTGCGTAACTGGACATTTTATGGATTTAGATAATTTTTTTTCCTTAGAAGTTTAATTTTTAGTTTTCTGTAAAAGAAAACTATTGTGCCAACTTTGTCTGTCCGTCCGCACTTTTTTCTGTCCGCCCTCAGATCTTAAAAGCTACTGAGGCTAGAGAGCTGCAAATTGGTACGTTGATCATCCACCCTCCAATCATCAAACATATCAAATTACAGCTCTTTAGCCTCAGTAGTTTTTGTATTTTATTTAAGGTTAAAGTTAGCCATAGTCGTCTGGCATCTATATAGGATAGGCCACCACCGGGCCGTGGTTAAAGTTTCATTGGTCGCGGCTTATACAGCATTATTCCGAGACCACCTTAAGATAGATCTATTTTCGGTGGCCCTGATTACACGCTGTGGCGGCTGCACAGAAAACTCGATTGCGCGGAAGAAACTTCGCGCATTTTTTAGCTGTTTTTTCAAAGCTGGAAAATTATGAAATAAAAAAAAATCGGTAAAATTTGCTGATGCCATAAATTTCTTAGTTTAAGATTGTGTAGCTGAAGGCCACTGACGGTATTCTGCGAATATCTGGACTCTAGAATTCGGTTCTTTTTCTTCTTCTTTTCTGCAGAATAGCTGGAATTTTTATGACACTGCTTTCATACTTAATAGTTCAACCTATGGTTGCATCTATTTCATAGAATTACTTTCAGTGTTACATCTGTACATAATAATAATAATAATAATAATAATAATAATAATAATAATAATAATAATAATAATAATAATAATAATAATCATTATTATTATTATTATTATTACTATTATTATTAAGGAAAGTTATTGACAAAAAGGGGATGAGAATAATTACTGTAAGCGAAATAAAACATACGATACCAACAGTTCTTTATGGCAACATTCACCTTTTACAATTTCTCCCTCTCCCTCCCTCTCTCTGGTAAAGAAAACTTCTGTCTCGGAATGGAAGTTTTGTGCTTGAGTCAAACTTTTCTTCTGTGTGTGTGTGTCTTAAAGCATTTGGAAAACATAAGCACTGACTGAAAGTTTGCTTTCAACAGAAACGGGACGGATTTCGCTATTGAAATTGTACCCAACATCTGAGAGTGTGTCTGTCTGTCTGTCTGTCGCGCCGCTGAGAATGACACAAAAAAGGCCGTGCAGGTTGACATTTAGACAGGTAATGAAGGTGGAATGGCATGAATGCATACATACATATACACACGTACAATGATACATAGCAGCATATATGTATGTATGCATATACTATATATAATATATATATATATATATATATATATATATATATATATATATATTATATATATATATGTATATACATATATATGTGTGTATGTATATATAAATATATATATATATATACATATACATACATGTATATATATATATATATAATGCAATATATGCATATATATGCATACATACATGCACATGCATAGGCAGGATGGTAGACAGATACATAAATATTAAACCCAAAAGCAGGGGACTGAGAGAGAGCAGGGGACTGAGAGAGAGAGAGAGAGAGAGAGAGAGAGAGAGAAACAAAATTAATTCGACAGGATTGTAAGGATAGCCACGAAGATCGGCCAATAGGGAATGGAAACTGCTGTAACAGGGGCGGGGAATATTCCTAGCTTACTGGGAGGGGGGAGGCGAGGTGGGGGATAGGTTCTTGGGGGAAGGTCTTTCCCCAGGGAGGGGGAGGAGGAGGAAGGGCCGATTAGGAGATGGCTTTTCCCAAATGCCACAATGGAGACAAAGGATCACCTTATCTCGAGGGAGGGACGTAGTGGGTGGGGTTGGTGGGTGGTGGGGGGGTGAAATCTTGCAGGCTAGGAGTATTGGGACATAGGTAAGGAGAGAGAGAGAGAGAGAGAGAGAGAGAGAGAGAGAGAGAGAAGGAAACCGGACAGGCACACGAATTCAATACCATTACTACCTGCATTTAAAGTCAAAGAGCAGAGAAAAGACAAGACAAGAGAGAGAGAGAGAGAGAGAGAGAGAGAGAGAGAGAGAGAGAGAGGGGAGAGAGAGGGGATGGGGGTGGGTAGGGGTCGGCAGTCAAGCATACGATTACAGCATGAGTTTGCAATCGGAATGTAATGCCGGATGAGTATTCATGGCCGAGACATTAATTTGCGTTACAAAGAGGCCCTTCTGAAGCCTGCGTACTGACGATGTCCTGCGCCCCTCTTCGCCCCGCCCCCTCCCCTCCTGCGCGTATCCTGCAAGGATCTCCTCTCGTCATTTGTCGTCTGGTTTCGCCGAATTTCTGGACAGTTTCATCATTTCAACCCTTGGGAAAGGGCGTCAGGCCATGTTGTTTCAATCGTAAATTGGTTGAATTGAATTGAATTGAATATAGAATTTAGGCCACAGGCCAAGGGCTGGGACTTATGCGGTCAGTCAGCGCTGAAACGGAAATTGACAGTAAAAGGTTTGAAAGGTGTAACAGGGAGGAAAACTTCGTAGTTTCACTATGAACAAATTATTAAGAGAGGCTGGAAAGTAAGATGGAAGGAAGAGAATATGAAAGGAGGTACCGTAAAAGAACGAAAGGGGTTGCAGCTAGAGGTTGGAGGGACGCTGCAAAGAACCTTAAGTAATGCCTTCAGTGAACCACAATCGAGTTTTCTATACAGCGAAAATAGATCTATCTTTCGGTGGTCTCTGTATAATGCTGTATGAGCCGCGGCCCATGAAACTTTAACCACGGCCCGTTGGTGGCCTGCCTATATCTTTGCCAGAAGCACGATTATGGCCAACTTTAAATTAAATAAAATAAAAACCACTGAGCCTAGAGAGCTGCAATTTGGTATGTTTGATGACTGGAGGGTGGATGATCAGCATACCAATTTGCAACCCTCTAGCCTCAGTAGCTTTTAAGATCTGAGGGCGGACAGAAAAATGAGGACAGAATAGAGTGCGGACGGACAGACAAAGCCGGCACAACAGTTCTCTTTACAGAAAACTAAAAAGATAAGTAAGAATCCCAGTTCATGCCATAATGACTTATACCGAAAAATGACGCAAAAATGATTCATCACGCACCGTTTTAACCTTTGGCCTAACAGCAAGTAAAAATACAAACGCTTATTTCAAACTACAAAAATATTTCATATGCACCTGACCTCAGGCTTTTGACCTCAGCGCAGAGAGAAAAAAACAAAAAACAAAAACAAATTAAATCCTGCTTTAGTTTAAGAGCATAGACGATCGAGAAAAAGAACAATTTGAATATTTGTTGTTTCAACGTAGCCAAAGAGAAATAAAGATGTAATGTAAAGGAGGGTCAAACAACATTCTCGAGAGCGAATGTGGCTAAATGAAATTACAAAGTATAAATAATGTCAAAAAATGATCGGCAATAATTTGATAAAACAATTACCAGCAATACTTTGATCAAACAATATGGCTACATGAAATTGCAAAGTATAAATAATGTCTAAAAGTTATCAGCAATACTTTGATAAAGCATTATGGCTATATGACATTACAAAGCATAAATAATGTCTAAAAGTTACAAAGATAAAGCAATATGGCTAAATGAAATTACAAAGTGTAAATAACGTTTAACAATTATCAGCAAGACTCTGATAAAACAATATGGCTAAATGAAATTACAAAGTATAAATAACGTTTAAAAATCATCAGAACTGCTTTGATAAAAATATGGCTCTATGAAATTACAACGTATAAAGAATGTCTAAAAGTTATCAGCAATACTTTTGAACAAGCAATGTGGCTAAATGAAATTACAAAGTTTAAATAGAGTCTAAAAATTATCAGCAATACTTTGATAAAGCAATACGGCTATATGAAATTACAAAGTGTAAAGAATGTCTAAAAGTTATCAGCAGTACTTTGATAAAACAACAAAGGGCTACATGAAATTACAAAGAATAAATAATTTCTAACATTATCAGCAACACTATGAAGACACAACATACAAAAAATATTACGATTTGCACAGTTCTTTCCAACACTCGCTCTTAAGAAAAAGAGGCAAAACTAATAAGTATAAAGTATAACACCTGGCATTATTGACTGAAATTTGCTCACAAGAGGTGAATAAAATCAGGCGAAAGATACAAACAGTTTGCAAAATTAATAATAATATTTTGAGAAAATAACAGTACAGGTACCCTATTTTGCTAATATAGTTTGGACCACAATGCCCTCCTACGAATGGCGATAAAATGATCAAGAACTATCTTGATAATCTCCAGCATTATTTGTAAAGCGTTGACTGAAATAAACCAGAAAAATGACTCTAAGAATCGGAATAAAATTACAAGCTAAAGCATAACTAACAATAATTGACTGATAGTTACTAAAATTGGCGTCACAACATATAGGTTGCTGAAGCCGGCTTAAATAAGATATGATAAGATTTAACAACGACATCTAAATACTCCTTGCATTTTAATACATTTTTTATCTGTTTATTAATTCATCAATTTATTTTTCTTTTTATTAAAGCGAGATCTACTCTTTCTGTACTTTCCTTACCTCATCTTCCTTCTTCCTAATGAACACCATAATATTCTTTGGAAGCTTGAATTTCAAGTCAATGACCCGTTCCGGTGGGCTTGTTCCATATGAATAGGGTTCGTCTTCTGAATAATAATAATAATAATAATAATAATAATAATAATAATAATAATAATAATAATAATAATAATAATAATGATAATAATAATAAATGAACACTTTTTCTTTGGGAGCTTGAATTTCAAGTCAGTGGCCCTTTGGTGGATTGTTCCATATGAATAGGGTCACCTTCTGAATAATAATTATAATAATAATAATAATAATAATAACAACAACAACAACAACAACAACAAAAACAATAATAATAATAATAATAATAATAATAATAATAATAATAATAATAATAATAATAATAATAAATTATCACTATTTTCTTTGGAAGCTTGAATTTCAAGTCAGTGGCCCCTTTAGTGGGCTTGTTCCATATGAATAGGGTTCATCTTCTGAATAATAATAATAATAATAATAATAATAATAATAATAATAATAATAATAATAATAATAATAGTAATAATAATAATAATAGTAATAATAATAATAATAATAATAATACTAATAATAATAATAATAATAATAAAATAAATGTACACTATATTCTTTGGAAGCATGAATTTCAAGTCAATGGACCCTCTGGTGGGGTTGTTCCAAATGAATAGGGTTCGTCTTCTGAATAATAATAATAATAATAATAATAATAATAATAATAATAATAATAATAATAATAATAATAATAATAATAAATGTACACTATATTCTTTGGAAGCATGAATTTCAAATAATGGCCCCTCTGATAGGCTTGCTCCATTTGAACAGGTCTCATTTTCTGAATAATAATAATAATAATAATAATAATAATAATAATAATAATAATAATAATAATAATAATGAAACACCTTTGATCAGAGATCGCTCACGAGAAAAATGAGA
>NC_089741.1:27940387-27967135 GCF_040412425.1 Macrobrachium rosenbergii
ATCCTGACCTAATGTCGTTGCTTGAGAATAGAATCACGTTCGGCCGAGGGAATTTAAACGAGAGCCGGAAATCTCATTTAATTCCGCCAGAGCGAAACTCGCCATGAGTTCCTCCACTTCTGTTCCCCCTCCCCTTCCTCCCTCCCCTCTTCCCCTCCCATACCTCTCAGTTATGAGTGCCCATTCACGTCCCCCACCCTCTCTCCTAACCTTCTATAATCCCTCCCCCATCTATCTGTCATTCTTCCGTGAGTTCGCCTTTCCCCCTCCCAAACCTCCCTCCTATGAGTGCCCCTTAACGTCCCCCCACCCCTCTCCCACTACCCTACCGTGATCCCTCCCCCATCTATCTGTCATTTCTTCCATGAGTTCGCCCTTCTCCCCCTTCCTTCCCCCTCCCAAACCTCTAGTTATGAGTTCCCCTCTCCCCTTTCCTCCCTACTCTACTAATATCCTCGCCCATCTGTCAATCATTCGTCCATGAGATCCCCTCTCTCCTCTTCCCCCTTCCCCTCCCAACCTCTCTGTTATGAGTTTCATTCACGTTCCCCTCCCCTTTCCTTCCTACTCTACTAATATCCCTCCCCATCTGTCAATCATCCAAGTCCATGAGATCCCCTCCTCCCTCTTCCCTTCCCCTCCCCCAAACCTCTGTTATGAATATCCACTCACGTCCTTTTTCCTCCCTACTCTAATAAGATCCTTCCCCCATCTGTCAATCATTCTTCCATGAGATCCCCCTTCTCCCCCCTCCCCTTCCCCTCACCAAAACCTCTCTGTTAAGAGTTCCCATTCACGTCCCCACCCTGCTTTCCTCACTACCCTACTAATACCCCTCCCCCACCTGTCAATCATTCGTCCATGAGATCCCCTTCCCCTCCTCCCCCGACCCGTCACTCACTCCCTCCTCAACCTGTTACGAGTCCCTTCATTTATTCCTCACCTTCCCTATGCCTTTTCTCTCTTTCCCAAACCCACCCAAGGCCCTCCCTACTTTCTCCCCAACCTCATCAAGAACCAAGCACCTCCACCTCCTCTTCCACCCCTCCCCTGCACTGGACTCTTCCTCAAACCAAGCACACATGCAAGCATTTGACAAAGTGTTATGGCCTGAGAGCGCTCTGCTTGCTTTAACTAGGGTGACGTCACAGTGCTTGCGTTGCTGGAAAGCACAAATGAGTTGGATTTGTGTGTTTGCTGCGTGGCTGGGCTGCTGAGGGAAGTGTTTCGATTATTGTGGTAACTCTTTAATTATTAGTTTTATTTTGCTTGAATTATTATAGTAATTTTTAAATTATTATAGTATTATGTGTTACTTTAAAGTATTATATTAAGTATTATACATACACACACACGCACACACACACATACACATATATATATATATATATATATATATATATATATATATAATATATATATATATATATATATATATATATATATATATATATATAAAACAGGTAAACTTTCTATTAAAAACAGAAGCAGTTCATGAATTGGTTATTTTGAATAATTTATTTTAAAGCACGTGATGTCTTTTCATTCTTTAGTTACACTGACACAAACATATATACACACACAATTATATATATATATATATATATATATATATATATATATATATATATATATATATATATATATATATATATATATATATATTTTTAATGCTCAGAAAAGTGAAAACCCATTGCGCCTTTGTTAAATAAAATCCCCGAGACTCTTGACATATCGCGCCATTACAAAATCTCTTAGCCCAGATAGTCGGTCTGAATCTCTCTTTTAATGCTTCCTCCATTACATAAAGTGGATAAAATGCCACTTACGTAATTTATTCTGTTTACAAGTTTTACAGACTTCTCTGCGCACGCTCTTGCAAATGCATGAATGTTTGTTGGTATGAATTAAATATTTTTTTTTATTTTACTGTTTGTTTGTTTGTTTTTGTTGTTTGTGTCTGTTGCAATCTGGTCTTGACGAGGTGTGCTAAAACAAACACGGAAGGTTACCTTTTCGTTGATACATTTAACACAGAAAAACAAATGTACCTTTTAATTCGTGTTCAATATATTTATCTATATATATCTATATGTATACACACATATATATATACATAAAACATATTAAAACACACATACATACATACATGTATATATATACAGTATATATATATATATATATATATATATATATATATATATATATATATATACATATATATACATATATATTAAAACATCATTAACTGTGATTCTGAAGTGGAAAATGGAAAGTGTTAATAACATTACCATTGCCAGTCTTACATCATCTTACTTTAGATATTTCCTTATGCCATAATTATCATACCCTTTCTTGTCCATCTGCTTTCCAATAGAATTAAAATTAACCAACTGTATTATCTTTTCAGGTAGAGTGGGATGTCTGGAAGAGGCGAATCTTCCTTTGTAAGTACAATCAAATTGTGATTTGACTGAAAAATAATTTCTCTCCTCTAGAGTTAAATCACTTTGAAATGGATTAAGACATGTGAAAAATATAATGGTGAGAGGTAAACTTTAAATGATATCTTCAGAAAGGTTTCAAGTTCGGATATACAACCCCTTTAAATATTAATTTTGAATATCTGGCGTCTACAGCTTGAAAGGTAAAAGATACCGTATGAGCTGAATATAGAATTTAAACAAAGGCCAAGCACTGGGACCTATGAGGTCATTCAGCGCTGAAAACGGAAATTGACAGTTGAAAGGTCTGAAAGAGTGTAACCAGGAGGAAAAACCTCAAAGCAGTTGCACTATGAATCAATTGTTAGGAGAGGCTGGAAAGCAAGATGGAAGAAAGAGAATATGAAAGGAGGTGGTAAAAGGATTGAAAGGGGTCACAACTAGGGGTCCAAGGCACGGTGCAAAGAACCTTAAATGTCCTGCAGTGTACACCCGTGAGGTGTACTGATAAGATACTGCCTTACAGGGGAATGGATTATATGAAAAATACAATGGTCTGGTAAACGCTTTAATTCTGAATTTAATAAAGAATCAAATTCGGATATGCAGCCCTTTTAAATATTCACTTTGAATATCTGGCGTCACAGCTTGGAAAGCGTCAATGACACCGAGTTCTGTTGAAAGCACAGAACAATATGTAGCTGAGTAGCACGACTGAATGGTTACACTGGTTGGAATTGCTGCAGTAAAATGTAAAGTAAATTAACTTCACCTTATTATAGTCTCCTTCCATTAAATGAAATGGAAGATCGGGTAAAAAAAGGAAAAAAAAGAGCTGAAATAAATTTTACTGATGCTAGTCACTTTCGACTTTCACAGATTTATACATAAGGTGAATGCTCTTATCTATCGCATAAGTGTCTGATTATTATTTATGGCATACATACATACATACACAATATATATATATATATATATATATATATATATATATATATATATATATATACATACACACACACACACACACACACATATATATATATATATATATATATATATATATATATATATATATATATATATATATATATATATATATATGATTACATCTCCACTGCTCGACGCTACAAAATGCCCGGAATTTTTACCAGGAGTTTCTTTATTTCATCTAAACGTGAAATTCGTAAAGTTCACGTCTCCCTTTGCAGTTAAATAATCGAAAGAGGCCGTATCGTACATTGCCGCCTAAATCAAGAAAAAATGAAACATGACAAATTCAGCTCATTAAGATGGAGAGTTTCACTTACGAGAGAGAGAGAGAGAGAGAGAGAGAGAGAGAGAGAGAGAGAGAGAGAGGAAATAAGGGGGATTTGCAAATTAAATAAATAGTTTTGGGATTGGGTGGCAGGCATTAATGAAACCATAGGACTGTAGCATTCACGACAAATAGAAGTTTTTGCTACGTTATTGCGGAAGATCAGGTTAGAGGTATTTAAAATTAATTTTTTGTAGGAGAGCCTGTTAACCACGTACAAGGATTTTATTTCATTTTTAAAAAAGCGTTAGGTTCACAACGAATAAACAATCATTTAATTTTTATAAAGTTTGAAGTACGCGACGTATAAACATTTTATTTCGTTTTGTCAATAGTATCAAATTCACATAGAATAAACGTTTTTATTGCGCTTTAAAAACATTAGGTTCATAACGAATAGAAGTTTTATTTCTTTTCAAAAAACCATTAAGTATTTGATTTATAGAAGTTTTCTCATTATCTAGCACTAATGTTTACGACTTAGTTTTTTTGGTTTTATGATATTAAGAGAACACTGAGCTGACGAAGTATAAGCGTTTTGTTTATGTATGTATGTATGTATATGTATGGACCTTTTATTTAAACAGGATGACACCCAATGGAGATTTTTATTTTGGGATAAGTCATAATCTTTCCAGGACTATCTGTCCTCATCGTGCAGTAGCCAAGTAAAAGTTATCTAGTTTAAACAAATAAATAAACAAATATATATATGTATATATATATATATATATGTGTATGTATATATGTATTTTGTAAACATGTTAGTGAGTGTATCAAGTATAGAAATTAATATATTCACAAGGTTGCTCATTTCACGTTCGTTACCAAAATCTCGTCTCTGAATAGTAATTTTGCAATTGGGATTTGTTTTTGCGTATGTAGGCCTCCCACAAAATCCAATGCCTAGTAAGTGCAATTTTCGTGCATGCGTAGATGTAGATTATCGCATGTACACGCGCATTAAAACAATCCAATTCTCACAGGCGACATTCTTAAAACGCCAAACATCTGTTGTATACTTTTACTTTGAACTTAACAGTACGTGCATCTGTGACTGCGTGTATGTAAATGGCCTTAAACTTCAATGCCTTGCAGGTGCTAATCTTAAAAGAACGAACAACATCTGTTGTTTGCTTCGTATCTGGTCGCACGTACAGGTGCAACAAAAGTATAACGCCATTTTCAAAAGACTGATGGCTGTCATATGTCCGCAGGTGTGTTTATGTCAAAGTGCAGGTGTGTGTGTGTATGTGTGTGTGCATGAAGGTGCATTAAGAATCCAATACCTATCAGGAGCTATATACTGAAAGACTGAACATTTGCTTGGTGCATAAACAGGTGCGTTTGACAACACGCAGAGGTCCCTTTAAAAGACTGAACAACTGTTGAATGCTTTCCCATGTGTTTAAGAGAGCGTGTCATGCCTAAAGAAAAACCACTACCTAGCAGGTGTTTATTTTCTGAGATCTTTTCCCAAGTGTAAAACCCAATTCCCAAAGTCCCAGCATTTAAAATTACCTAATGCTCGCTACTGGACGTAAAAATGCAACGCCTAAGAGGAGGTAATTTTACACTGAACATCTGTTCAGACGTCTCTCCCAAGGAGAAATATTCAGTGACTCATAGGTGCTATTCTTTTAAAAGACAGCATTTGTCGAATGCGTCTTCCTGTCCGACATTTTGTTCTTTTTTTTTTTTTTCTTCTTAAGCGGTTCTTTTAGATTGGGTGCGAGTTATGGCGGTTTTATGAGCGAACACCCTCCATGGCTGGGGGCATACAGTTTGACTTTGTGGGGAGGGGGCAAAAAATATGACCTCTATCATCGAATGCTGTTATGCCACGGGCCAAATGGGAGGAGGAGAGGAGAGTCTTATCAGGAAGTGTTCTATATGGCTTCTTTTCTCCTCCTCCTCCTCCTCCTCTCTCCTTCTTCTTCTTCTTCTCTCTCTCTCTCTCTATCTCTGAAGACCCTTTAAGAGAAAGTGCATGAAATCCTTCTCTCCCACTCTCTCTTTCCGCAGTTTTCCAGACTGTTTTACTGTATAAGTCCTCCAATGTTCCATCTCTCTCTCTCTCTCTCTCTCTCTCTCTCTCTCTCTCTGAAAGACTCTTCAAGAGGAAGTGTATAAATCCTCTCTCTCTCTCTTTGAAGAATCTTCAAGAGAAGTGCATAATAACCCTCTCTCTCTCTCTCTCTCTCTCTCTCTCTCTCTCTCTCTCTCTCTCTCTCTGTGTGACTAACTGGATAAAGCTGGTCTAGTGCCTCATTGGTCAGAGGTTCAAGTGTCATATCTTCTGTGGCTGGAGTGAATATAGCGTTTGATTGTTGCCACATTGGTCAGTTGTTCGAATATTTAAGGAGGTCTGTCGAACTAATAATATAACATGGGCAGTATTCAAAATGTAATAGTAGTACTTGCAGTGTTAGTAATAGTAGAAGTAGAACTAAAAATCTTAACAACAACAATGATATATTATAAGAAAATAATTTCCACACACCATGAAATAAAATTCCTTTCGACCAAAAATCCTCAACAAATAAAAATTTAGATCCCTGCCATTATTTACGACAGCAAAATTTCAACTTCCGTCGACAGCAAATTTTCAACTTTAAAAGAGTTTCCGAAATACAAATCAATCTGAAGGTTCTGAAGAAGAAACTTTCTGAGTCTTAAAGAAGCGAAATGTCAGAGTCACGCTTATCACGGAAGACTGACTAAGCGACGCAGAGTAGTTCTATCGGAAAAATAATGAAGCATCACTTATTCTTATCACGGTGAAGAAACATTAAAACTTCAAACCGTGCTTAGAGGAGCCGCTTTTCTTAAGAATAGCCCCAAGCAATCAATGGATAGTGTCAGAAACAGATTATCAAAGGTAACATAAGAATGAAGATTTGGCTCAAATATAAACACTTTATGCTTCCAGTCTAATATATATATATATATATATATATATATATATATATATATATATATATATATATATATATATATATTTGAGTAAGAACAAGGTTAATTCCTGTGTACCTTTAGAAAACTTATGTAAGCTATTGCTTTTTTGTCTACAATAGCAACTTATTCCAGTGGATTTTTGAGACTTATTTAAACTTATTACAGTATGTTTAAATATTATTATTATATTGTCTATATAAGCCATATGTTGACCTAATTTACATACGCAAAGCTATGTCATATATATGTTGACCTACATTTGTATTCGTCTGTCTACGTCTGCAAGACGTTAACCGAGATTTCTACCGGTTTGCAAAAGTCAGCGAGGCGTTAACCGAAATGTTTATCGGTCTGCAAAATTCAGTGAGACGTTAACCGAGATTTTTATCGGTTTGCAAACACGGCTAAAACATTAAGCGAGGTCTATATAGGTTTACAAAATCATTAACCGGATCTATGTCACTTTGCAGAAGTTAACGAGGATTTGTATTTGTTCTGCACACGTCAGCGAGACGCTAACGGATAATCACATTTGCTGCGACGTCAATTCAGACGTTAAATGAGCTTGACATCAGTCTGAATACGTCTGCAAAACTCCCGCAAAGATTGCCATCCAGGTCATCGACCACTTAACCTAGCTTCATATCAGTTTGTCTGTGACCACTTAACCTACCTTCATATCAGTCTGTCTGTGACCACTTAAACTAGCTTCATATCAGTCTGTCTGTGACCACTTAACTTAGCTTCATATCAGTCTGTCTGTTACCACTTAACGTACCTTCATACCAGTCTGTCTGTGACCACTTAACCAAGCTTCATATCAGTCTGTCCGTGACCACTTAACCAAGCTTCATATCAGTCTGTCTGTTACCACTTAACTTACCTTCATATCAGTCTGTCTGTGACCACTTAACCTACCTTCATATCAGTCTGTCTGTGACCACTTAAACTAGCTTCATATCAGTCTGTCTGTGACCACTTAACCTAGCTTCATATCAGTATGTCTGTTAACACTTAACGTACCTTCATACCAGTCTGTCTGTGACCACTTAACCAAGCTTCATACCAGTCTGTCTGTGACCACTTAACCAAGCTTCATATCAGTCTGTCTGTGACCACTTAACCTAGCTTCATATCAGTCTGTCTGTGACCACTTAACCTACCTTCATATCAGTCTGTCTGTGACCACTTAACCTAGCTTCATATCAGTCTGTCTGTTACCACATAACCTAGCTTCATATGAGTTTGTCTGTGACCACTTAACCTAGCTTCATATCAGTCTGTCTGTGACCACTTAACCTAGCTTCATATCAGTCTGTCTGTTACCACTTAATGTACCTTCATACCAGTCTGTCTGTGACCACTTAACCTAGCTTCAAATCAGTCTGTCTGTGACCACTTAACGTACTTTCATATCAGTCTGTCTGTGACCACTTAACCAAGCTTCATCTCAGTCTGTCTGTGACCACTTAACTTAGCTTCATATCAGTCTGTCTGTTACCACATAACCTAGCTTCATATCAGTCTGTCTGTGACCACTTAACCTAGTTTCATATCAGTCTCTCTGTTACCACATAACCTAGCTTCATATCAGTCTGTCTGTGACCACTTAACCAAGCTTCATATCAGTCTGTCTGTGACCACTTAACCTAGCTTCATATCAGTCTGTCTGTGACCACTTAACCTAGCTTCATATCAGTCTGTCTGTTACCACATAACCAAGCTTCATATCAGTCTGTCTGTGACCACTTAACCTAGCTTCGTATCAGTCTGTCTGTTACCACTTAACCTAGCTTCATATCAGTCTGTCTGTGACCACTTAACCAAGCTTTATATCAGTCAGTCTGTGACCACTTAACCTAACTTCATATCAGTCTGTCTGTGACCACTTAACCTAGTTTCATATCAGTCTGTCTGTGACCACTTAACCTAACTTCATATCAGTCCGTCTGTGACCACTTAACCTAGCTTCATGTCAGTCTGTCAGTGACCAATCATCCTAGCTTCATATCAGTCTGTCTGTGACCACTTAACCAAGCTTCATGTCAGTCTGTCTGTGACCAGTCAACCTAGCTTCATATCAGTCTATCTGTGACCACTTAACTTAGCTTCATATCAGTCTGTCTGTTACCATATAACCTAGCTTCATTTCAGTCTGTCTGTGACCACTCAACCTAGCTTCATATCAGTCTGTCTGTGACCACATAACCTAGCTTCATATCTCTCTGTCTGTGACCACTTCACCTAGCTTCATTTCAGTCTGTCTGTGACCACTTAACCTAGCTTCATATCAGTCAGTCTGTTACCACATAACCTAGCTTCATATCAGTCTGTCTGTGACCACTTAACCTAACTTCATATCAGTCTGGCTGCGACCACTTAACCTAGCTTCATATCAGACTGCCTGTGACCAATTCAGCCAGCTTCCTATCAGTCTCTGTCTAAATGTTTACCAGAAACCGTCTGTAGGAGAGAAAACAAACCCAGAACCTCTCTGTTTTAAACCTGTTTGTTTAAATACGGAGTGATTGTCCACTTGGCCTTTTGAGAGCTGCGGCAATCCTCGCTAATGACTCACGTCACGGAAACAAACAACTTGTTATGCCTCCCTCTCTTCATGTTTCTTTTCGTTCGTCTTTTTGTTCCACTGACTCTTTTTTTCTTTTTCTTTACCAATTACTCCCGCTAACAGGCTCCGAGTCCGTCACTCAATTCTCCTGCGCGGGGAAACACACGCATGGATTTGTTCGCGTGTCTCTATTCATTCTAAATTAAGAGAGTAAATGAAAAGCTTCGTTCATTTTTTATTTTCTTGGAAGAGAGTGAATCAGTTAGGAGTTACATGTTTACATTTAGGTGAGAAACGCACACACACACACACACACACACACACACACATATATATATATATATATATATATATATATATATATATATATATATATATATATATACAGTATATATATATATCACAAGACAGCTCCGCATCAAGTGCTCCACATTGCAACGTACCCAGAATCCTCCACAACAGAATTGCAGAGGGATCCTGTTGTTATTCCCTCCAATTACACAGATGGAGACGGAGCCACATAGATGGAGAAGGGGGTAAATTCTGAGCAGAGGTCATGACCTGGCTCAAATGTTTTCGACTAAAAAAAAGGTATAAAAACGATTCTTATAATGTGGATAAGAACAAGAACAAAAAAAAGGAAAATAATTTGATTATTAACTAGAGTAGCACAACGCGGCAAGAACAAAGATGGAAATAATTCCCCAGATTATTTAATCGATTGATAACTCACTGGCGTAGCACCACACGGCGAGTCATTAATCTTTGGAATGTACAGTCTCGCAAGGGCGAGGTGTGATCATAAGCATATACTTATTCAACACGATGAAATATACCCAAAGCGATGACATATAACAGAAGAAATTAAAATAATTATATCTTTTTCCTTTAGCTTCCTCCAGAAGTATGGAAGCTCAGTATGAATAATAATAATAATAATAATAATAATAATAATAATAATAATTATTATTATTATTATTATTATTATTATTTCTTTATTCTCCTTTCTTTCTTCCATCTCGTCTTTCAAGATTTTCCCTATATCTCAAGCTAACAATCACTAAAATGTTCATCTGTTAAATGATAAATCAGCAATTATACGTCAACCAATTTTTATAGCTATACGGAAAGTTCATCAGTAAGATATATAATATATATATATATATATATATATATATATATATATATATATATATATATATATATATATATATATATATATACACACACACACACACACACACACACACACACACATATATATATATATATATATATATATATATATATATATATATATATATATATATATATATATATATAAACCAACTTCAACACAACACAACAACATAACCAGAATCACAAAAATAGAAGCTCTGTCAACACTGCTCAAGGGCAAATGATTAATTACTCCCACAAGATTTTGCTTAATTGAAAATGGAATAATTACACGTGCATATAATAGCCTTTTTCTTGAACGTATCATCAATAATTGTAATATACTTTTTTCCAACTGCGTTCATGTTATCATCAGTATAATTTAATATTTATTGTTATTTTAAGTTTTGCGTCTCCGTGTTCAGTTATTTCACGGCAGTATATCTTAAGAGACAACTTATTCTATTTTTAAAGGTGATATATCTAGATAACTTATGCTACCACGATTTTATTTTATATTTAGTCTAGTGTTCTTATTACGAACGAACCTGCAATCAGAAAAATATAATTTAAACTAAATTGGCTGTTTAATCAACCGCAAAAAATTCTATCCCTTGATGACCCGATTCCACACTCTTCAAGAAACCCCAAAGCACCACTTGGAAGTCTCGGTATTTTCGGGATGAAAGTCCCTTTAATCTATGAACCTATGAATAAAAACTCAATAAAATTATACATAGAACAGAATATAGAATTTAGGCCAGAGGTCAAGCGCTGGGACCTACGAAGTCATTCAGCGCTGAAACGGAAACTGACAGCAAAAAGGTTTGAAAGGCGTAACAGGGAATCTGTTATCAAGAGAGTGTGGAAAGTAAGTTGGAAGAAAGAGAATGCTCCAAAATTAACTGATAATCTCTGAATAAACTTCCCCTCCGCTTTAAGCAAACCGAATATCGTGGACGGGTAATTCCTCTTACAGATCACTTTCACAGCCCCTGGACTATAAAACTCCTGTTCTATGGCACAGTAATTAATCACAGACACATCCCTCGTTTTCTGGCTGTCATATTGCCACTGGTAGGGGCCCTCTCTTCCTCCTCCTCCTCCTCCTCCTCCTCCTCCCCTCTCTTCCCCTCACAAGTCATTGATTAATTACTGTTACAATAATTCTTTTTTTAATCTTTTTTTTACCTTGTGTGGTTCGGAGATTAATTGTTATACACAGAAGCCTCATTTTTTTTGTGGGTCTTTTGGCTGATCATCATTAGAAAAGTCTACTTTTTTTCTGGTAGATGGATTTAATCTATTATAATTTCTTCCTTTTCATAATGAGGAACGAAAGGTTATTCATTAGAAATTTACTATTTTTTCTGAAATATAAAATTGCTTTGAGTAAACTGTCTTCAATCTGGAGCAGTGAATAACTGACAGTAGAAGGGTTCCTTTCGAAATGTAAATATATGTAACTAAATATCCTGTATTACATTAAAATAATGAACATCCGTCACTTGTCATTCAATGTACCTTTCTACAATAATAGTCACTAAAACCTTAGCATTTTATTCAAACACTGAATAATCATTCATAAAAACACACTCTTGAGAGCAGTGGCCATACAATGCTATTTTAATGAGCAATTATTGGATGTCCCGACATGATATAATTATGCGGAATATTTCGTAGGGAAGCAACGGATATTATCTCCCTTTGCCAAAGAAGTATTGGAAGGAACACAGAATGACAGTAAAAGAATCCCACTCAACATTACTCCGCCACACGACTTATAATATTCATGGAATCATGGCACCATTATCAGCGTTTCCTTGCTACTGGCCTTTTATGGGTCGTATTCCTTCCAATTTCTTCTCGATGACCCATTTCGTGCAATTCTTTTATGTCTCGTATTCTCTTTATTTTTCTCTTATTCTTTAGCGCCTTCTTCGTTAACTGCATCAGCCATGTTCCCCCCCCCCCATCTGAAGATCCTCTCCGAATACCTATCTTATTGGTCGGTTTGGGGTCTCGAGACGTTTAGGAAAAGGGAAATATAATGATGTGAAGAGCCTTCTGGCTATATGGAGGATCTCTTCCTCCTCCTCCTCCCTCCCTCTCTCAACCACTCATCTATTGCTGTTATCCCTCCCGGTCATAACCATCAATCTGTTATCACTTTGATATCCATCAATCGCTATCGCCTTCTCTGTGTGTAACTCCTTCCGATCTGCCTTTCCTTTCCATTCTCTCCTCATTTCTTTTTCTTTTCCTCCGTTGTGCGATTATCTACGCTTCTCTCTCTCTCTCTCTCTCTCTCTCTCTCTCTCTCTCTCTCTCTCTCTCCATTTTTCACCTCATCCGATTACATTCTTTTACGGTCATACCTTTGCAGACACTTCTTTCCTTTGCTTATCTTATTACCTCTGTTTCTCTCTTTCTTTTCTTTCCATTTTCCTTTCAGTTTTCTGTAAAAGAAAACGACTGTGCCGACTTTGTCTGTCCGTCCGCATTTTTTTCTGTCCGCCCTCAGACCTTAAAAAACTACTGAGGCTAGAGGGCTGTAAATTGGTATGTTGATCATCCACCCTCCAATCATCAAACATACCAAATTGCAGCCCTCTGGCCTCGGTAGTTTTAATTCTATTTAAGGTTAAAATCAGCCATAATCGTGCGTCTGGCAACGCAACAACACAGGTCACCAAGGCCGGCTGAAAGTTTCATGGGCCGCGGCTCATACATCATTATACCGAGACCACCGAAAGATAGATCTATTATCGATGGTCTTGATTATGCACTGTAGCGGCTGTACAGAAAACTCAATTACGCCGAAGAAACTTCGGCGCATTTATTACTTGTTTTCTTTTGCTTGTCATTCCTCTTTACTTCATTGTTCAGCGACTTTTGTTTTTCATTTCTCAATATTCATTATCTGGTTACCTTAGTTTCGTTCCTCGTGTTGTGTATTTATCTTATTTTCTCAATCTTTTCTTTTCGTTCTCTGGCCATTGCCTCCTTTCGCTTCCAAGTTACTCCTGCTTCTCACTCCTTTATTATCGCCCTCCTATTACCTTCGTTTTTCGTTCCTTCCCTTTCATTCTTTGTTTGCCATTGTATCTTCACCCATTTCCTTCCGTGTTCCTGATCCCTTTTATTCCTATATTCTCTTTCGTTTTCCTATTTACTTTCATTTCCCAGTTCCGTCCATTTGTTTTATTTTAATTTTACCTTTGTCTCTCATCCCTTTGCATAATTTCTATCATTCAAACTTTTCCAAATAATCTATTTCTTAGATTGTGAGTTTAGCAATATTTTGAAGAACCGGTCTATTATATACTTCGTACTTTTCTTAAATCAATAACAAGTTTCGTTACAAAAGAATACCTCATCAATTTAAGCTTCTGAAGAGATCGAATACTGCTCTTTGCATATACGGCTTCAAGAATTATCAACTGAGGCATTTAACGTAAAAACACATAAACAAAGACGGGTTGAGTATGTCTCGAATTATATGGCTTTGAGACACCTTAACTGAGGAATTAAACTATAAATACAAAAACAAAGACTGGTAGAGTATGTCTCGAAATCTATGGCTTTGAGACTTCTCAACTGAGGAATTTAGCTGTAAAAAAATACAAAAACAATAAATGGTAGAGTATGTCTCGAAATCTATGGCTTTCAGACTTATCAACTGAGGCATTTACCGTAAAAAAAAAAAAAAAAAAAAAAAAAAAAAAACAGAAAAAAAAAAAAAAAAAAATTTAGCTGTAAAAAAAACAAAACATAAATGGTAGAGTATGTCTCGAAATCTATGGGCATTTGAGACATATGTCAAATCTGAGACATAGCACTTAACTAACTAAAATACAAAAACACAGACAGACAGAACAGACATTTGAGTACGTCTGGAAACTTCATATACGTACTGCAACACCCCCACCAACTACTACGTTAGATTTGATCAGCAGCGATGGCTATAAATTTACGGAATGACATATGACGTCCTGCTGGCGAGCTGTGACACAGATGGCCTCTTTCATAGAGATACCAGCTCGAGCGGTCGAGCTACTGGTCTTGTTTTGCTTACAATATCTGGTGTGATGTGAATAATAACGGAAGTGTGAGGCTTTTACTTTATTACTTCAGAAGTTCAAGCGAAGGCGCAGTGCATTGCTATCCTAACACTATTCTCCTTGCATTTCAATGCATTTTTATCTATTTGTTAATTTGTTAATTCTATTTTTCTTTTTCATAAAAGAGTGGGATCTCTTCTTTCTTTATTTCCCTTTATCTCCTCCTACTTCTTCCCAGTGAACACCATAATGTTCTTTGCAAGCTTGAATTTCTAGTTAATGGACACTTTGGTGGGCTTGTTCCATATGAATAGGTTCCGTCTTCTGAATAATAATAATAATAATAATAATAATAATAATAATAATAATAATAATAATAATAATAATAATAATAATAATAATCATAATAATTTCAAGTCAATGGCCCCTTTGGTGGGCTTGTTCCATATGAATAGGTTCTGTCTTCTGAATAATAATAATAATAATAATAATAATAATAATAATAATAATAATAATAATAATAATAATAATAATAATTTTCAAGTCAATGGCCCCTTTGGTGGGCTTGTTCCATACGAATAGGTTCCATCTTCTGAATAATAATAATAATAATAATAATAATAATAATAATAATAATAATAATAATAATAATAATAATAATAATAATAATTAAGGAAATAAATTAAAGATAATATATGGATAAATTCGGAGAGAGATTTCTTACCCGTTTTGCTAACAATATCTGATGTGACGTGAATTATAATGGGAAGTCTGAGCCCTTTACTCTACTAATTAAATAAACCAGAACTACAAAAGAAGTGTCAGACCAGTGGTTATTAACCTTTTAATTACCACGCCCCCTCTAAAAGACGGTCCCTCCCTCCACGCCCCCCTTGCATCTATGAGTAAAATTCCCTCCCAGATTTAAAGGAAAATAAATAAAAAAAGAGAGAAAGAGAAGGGATGATTTCGAGGGACAGGGAGGGAAGTGAATAATCACAAAACATGGTAAGCCCAGCGATGCTTCTGATTTTTTTTCATAAACTTCTGAATGTTAGTTCCTCACCCTTCTTAAGAGAATAACGAATATATGATTAGAGAATTTTTATTTTTTCCCACTGTTCGCTCCTCCCCTGGAAATTAGGGGGGGGGCACTCCCCAGGTTGAGAACCACTGTGTTAGACCTTTACTTTAAGCAAATAAATTAAAGGGCATATATGGATAAATTCAAGAGAGAGATTAGTTATTGGTTACAATAACCCATATCTTGGTAATTATTCCGAAGCCTAAAACATTAAATAAATATCATACATAAATAAATATATAAATGCATAAATATATAAACATATATATATATATATATATATATATATATATATATATATATATATATATATATATATATATATATATATATATATATATATATATATATATATATATATATATATATATATATATATATATATATATATATATATGCAGCACTCCATTGTTTCTCTTTCCTTCGTGGATTTTGTCTTTATTTATATATTCATCACGTTCTATATTTCCGTGACTCAGTGATACATACATACATGCACACATGCATGCATACACACACACATTATATATATAAATTTTATCCAGACATTTCATCCAGTCATGAAAATTCAAGCAAAACTTAAAACATACCTGAGATATTTTGCTGAATTACGAAAATTCAGGCGAAACTTAGAATTCACGGCTGAAAAGCTCCGAGCATTAAACGCTCTTCGGAGTTTCACTATTGCAATCGTTAATCGAAAATTTTAACTACATTTTTTGAACAGGACAAAAATCACGCATTACACTGCAGTAGCCAAGCGCCTTAACTAGCCTGGGTGAAAGGAGCATTTGAAAATAGTTTGCAAATCTTGTTGTAACAATCATTATTTTCTTTGGTTTTATGAAATTTAGGTCATTGAGACTAAGTTCTGAAAATCAACCAACCATTCAGCAGACGGCGAAAAGAGGGAGTTGGAGTAGTTAGACAGCACGATACAGAATCAGAAAACGAAGGATATGAAGTACAAGGATCTGAAGGTGGAATTGGGGGACCGCCCCCTACCCCCGCCCCAGTTGCAATAAGAAGTAACAGGGTGGACGCAAGACTGTATAAAGGAAGCCGGAGATGGAGAGTAAATCAAAAGGATAACAAGTAAAAAATGCGCCAGTTTCTTCGGCCTCAATGAAGACACTGTACACCGCTTAATCAAGACCACCGAAAATAGATCTACCTTCTGTTGGTCTCAGTATAATGCTAAATGAACCGCGGCTCATGAAACTTTAACCACGGCCCGGTGGTGGCTATCTATATCGTTGCCAAACACGATTATGGCTAACACAACCTTAAATAACATAAAACTACCGAGATTAGGGCTGCTATTCGGTATGTTTGATAATTGGAGGTGGATGATCTACATACCAATTTGCAGCCCCTAGACTTAGTAGTTTTTTTAGATCTGAGGCCGGACAGAAAAAAGTGGGGACGGACAGACGAAGCCGGCACAATGGTTTTCTTATGCAAGCTAAAAAGCTAGGGATCGAAGAGACTCTACGTAAATAACAACAAATACTCAAGAAACAGAACTGACTTGCGGTGACAAAATCTCGCATTTTGCGTTGGCTCATTATTCATGACAACCGCTGTGAAATCATTTAACGACACTGAGACACAAACGACTTACGATTATCAGCTGTTATTATGCCCAAAAAGAGTTACTTTCCGAAATCTTGAGAAAATGAGAAAAGCGAAAGTGAGATGAAGCTACTCACTCTCAAGTGTGTGTGTGTGTGTGTCTGACACACAAAATAGTTTTCACCTGAGGAAAAAATTATCTCATGTAAAGAAGCGTTTGGAACGTCATCAGCGTTTTCTAAAACAGAGAGAGAGATGGAGCGCCCTCTTTTAAAAGTTTCACAATAAGATTGAAAAGTTTGCAGACCTGATAGTCTTCTGCGTCAGGGCTTACAGATGCAACACGGTATGGAGGGAGGAGGGAGGAAAAAGGCGGGGAGGGGAAGAGGGTTAGGGAGGGAAATGGGAGGAGGGTCCCTTATCGACTCACAACATGAAAAAATGTATGCAAGCGGCTCTCGCAGAGACATTTGTTACAAATAAGGGCAGAAGTTTTTTTCGGCAATGGAACACCTCCAAATTCCACCCGACCTGACTGATGAGGATTTACGTTGGGGGGGCTTCATATCATCCTCATAATAATAATAATATATGCACGTTGATAAACAACCTTTTTCTTTCTTCCACGCACTATTTTACTTCCAATGGTTATGGCAATCAGATTACCCCTTCCCTCTCAGCCGGCGCCGATGGCTGGCTATTGCCGCTCATCTGGGATTATTTCGGGGTGAAATAGGGTCGCGGCGCAAATGTTTTCTACCGCGGGGTATTAGGGATAAGAGGTGCCAAAAGCATCGTTAGGGAAATAAGCGGAATGAAGGAGAGACAAATGAAGTGAGAGGAGGAGGAGGAGGAGGAGGAGGAGGAAGAGGAGGAGGAGGAGGAGGAGGAGGAGGAGGAGGAGGAGGAGGAGGAGGAGGAGAGTGGGGTAGGGACATTAACTTTGCCCATAAAGATTGCAGGGGTATTTCTTGTACTTCTCCAATTCTCGGAAAAGGAATGGCCATAACGTCTCCAGGAGGCTCTTGTAAACTGCGCTATTTCACATCATAATTCCGTCACTCGCTGAATTTCATTAGGCTCTATTGGCCGCCTCCTCCTCCTCCCCCTCCTCCTCGGCTAGATTCCCATTTTCAGTCTGAGAGAAGAAGAAGAAGAAGAAGAAGATAGAAGAAGACGATTCGAAGGAAGAAATTCAGAGCCTTCTTTTTCGCTAAATGAGTTGTCGTTTCTGAATAAATACTTTTATGTCGTCTCTCAAAATAGCATTTTATATACTACTTTTTTATAAACACTGTTTCTTCGAAATATAAAAAAATATTTTTATAATGATCTAAAAGTTTTTTGAACACCTATACTTTTTTTCTTTTAAATGCTTGACCATCTTTAAAAAACTTTCTGTTTCCAAAATATATCCTTTCTGAAAATACACTTATTAAACACACTGAAAAAAATATCCTCCAGGAAAACTAATGTTTTTGTAATATACACTTTAAACATATTCTTTAAACATTTTTCTTTTTAGAAGAGAGAATACTCGGCGCTGAATAACGCTTGAAAATATTCTTAAAAAAATTAATTATCTTGAGATTAAGAAAAACTCTTTAGCTTGAACTTCATCATGCCTGGTGAAGTGTTTTGCAAACAACTGATGGCATCATACAATGATGCCGTGTAATGAACATACAATAATGATACCCTGTAATATCTCTCCTCGCTCGTTTATTAAGAGGCCCTGGCCCATAGCATTATGAATGACTTTAACACACAATCTGCAAGGAAAATTCTGACACTGAAATGACTTTAACTGAAAGGAAAAATCTGACAATGAAATGACTCTGATGACTGCAAGGAAAATTCTAACAATGAAATAACTTTAACAGAAAGGAAAACTCTGACATGAAATAGCTTTGATAACTGCAAGGAAAATTCTGACAACGAAATAACTTTGATAACTGCAAGGAACATTCTGACAATGAAATAACTCTGATAACTGCAAGGAAAACTCTGACAATGAAATAACTTTAACTGCAAAGGAAAATTCTGACAACGAAATAACTTTTGACAACCGAAAGGAAAATTACTGACAATGTAATAACTTTGATATCTGGAAGGAAAATGCTGACAATAAAATACATGACAATCAATCGAATTAAATGCTCGTTGTTTATGAGGAAGATGTATGAAGTTAATGATCCTTTGTCGCATAATAGAATTAAATAAATTCAAAAGGGCCTTGAATTTGAAATTACACACAGCAAAAAAAAAAAAAACTGATTATCATTAAGTTAATTGTGCACAGTTCATGAGGAAAAAATATCTAAAACCAAATGTCATTAGCAAGGGATAAAAAAGCACGAATTAAAAATTTATAAAAATCCATCCTTAAAATGTTACACACAGGCCTTGAACTCTAGGATTCAAGCACCTCAAAAATAAACCTAGATGAAACTGAACTATTGTCAAATGTGCCCGAGACATTAAGCCGAATCGGAACCCCTGTGAAGTCTTAATTACCATCATTATCTGTTGCCTGATTTAGAAGTGTTATTGACAACTGGAAGATCACGTTAGTTATTAATATGTTCACTGAAAAAACAATAAAATTATTCTCTTTCTCAGAATGGTATGAGATGGAAAGGAACGCTGGAATAATAATAATAATAATAATAATAATAATAATAATAATAATAATAATAATAATAATAATAATAATAATAATAATAGATTCTACAAACTATAATTGCTCTTAAAATGGATTTTATGGGATTCTGAGTAACAATTATAAAGAATTTAGTGAAAAATATCTCCAATGTATGACTAAAATTCTGTAGTTCTTGAAAACATTAAAGCAAAGTTGTTAAGGATTACAGAAGTCTTCAAAAAATACTGCAAATGTTTTCTAAAAAGAAATGTAAAATATTTTCACCAAAACGATCAGGAAAGAGCATTACAGTGAACAAACTTCTCAACAGCATATTCATACAAAAAAAATGACCTAAAAAAAAAAAACTTAAGAAATAAATTGATGAATGCAGTGTGTCTGTTGCTGAGGCAAAATACGTGACGGCCTCCAATGAAAATATATAAATATTAATAAAAACAGTTTTCCACTTCTTTTAACAGCAAAATAATGTAAGACCGTGCGATATCGGGTTTGGTTTAAACTGCAGAAAAAAAAAAAAACCGTACGTCGTTACGCTGAAAATCGAAAGCACTTAAAGAATTTGGGATTATGTTTCATGACTCAAGAGAACAAACTCACACACATTCGTGTTGCTGGTTCTTCGGGTCTCATTACAACCGCATAGCCGCTCGCACATGACTTCCAAAGTCCGCTGCAAGTGCTGAAACATCTTGGGTTTTATTATACTGTTTATTTTAACATGAGAAAAGGGAGATTTATTTTAGACATACACAAACACTGATATACAAAACAAACACACACACACCATACAGATATTACATAACATTATTATATATATATATATATATATATATATATATATATATATATATATATATATATATATATATATAGTTATACATACATCTATATCTATATCTATATCTATCTATCTATACATATGGACCTTGTAGTCAAATCATTTGGAAATGTGCCTCGTCAGTAGCCATAAACCCACAAGACATCTACTGAAATAAGCTTTGCATCATGTACCTGGCTGTTACTCAACTGTTGCGGGCTGCAGCCTTGGCAAAAATACCTGCCACTCGAAAAATGGAAGCTTATTTGGCTGAGGAAAAGAACCTTGTAATATGACGATTACTGAAAACATCTAACGAATGTATTTGCAAAATCTCGTTTTAAAACAAGCTAAAAATGCGCCGAAGTTTCTTCGGCGCAATCGAGTTCTTTACTGCGTATAATCAAGGCCACCGAAAATAGATCTATCTTTCGGTGGTCTCGGTGTAACGCTGTATGAGCTGCAATCCATGAAACTTAACCACGGCCCACTGGAGGCCTGGCTTATAATGTTGCCAGAAGCAAGATTATGGCTAACTTTAACCTTAAATAAAGTAAAAACTACTGAGGCCAGAGGGCTGCAATTTGGTATGGTTGATGATTGGAGGGTGGGTGATCGACGTACAAATTTGCAGTCCTCTAGCCTCGATAGGTTTTAAGATCTGAGGGAGGACGGAAAAAAGTCCGGACGGATAGACAAAGCCGGCACAATAGTTTTCCTTTACAGAAAACTAAAAGTTCCAAGCTAAACGAACCATCATTCACGATTAGATAATTTGCATATCTCCCGAATACTGGCCTAGGCGCGAGTGTTCGTAACGTCGGAAAAATACTGAGGTTTTCCCTGTTCTGATATGGAAATACCATCCGATGAAGCGAAGCCTTACTTTGAAGTAACGTCGAGTTATTACAAATCACCTGGAAAGTAACGGCTCACTCTAGATGGTAACCACGCGTCTCCATCGGCCTTAATCATCCCGAGCTAATTATATCCGTGTCGCGCCGTCTTCCTAATTACCGGAGACAGACTCTTGGGAGGAGGGAGATACACACCGCCTCTAATTCCCGTCATAACGGAAGGACAGTAATCTCCACCGCGGGCCATCTTTGAACCAATCGCAAGATTTGGTCCGTAAGACAATCAGCGTTCATCAGGTAGGACCTGAGTCTAACGACCGCCCGGGTTTCCAGCCTGTTCCAGATATTCCATTCCAGTCGCGACGAAGCGGAACGAAGTGTTTTATAAATGCTCCCTTTATTTTCAACAACAAGCCTTGCCCCTCAATTCTTCTCCTCCCCACCACCACCACCCACCACCCACCCGTCCTCCAACACTTTCCCCAACACAAACCTCCCCTGATACCGAGAGATTTAATTGAGGGGAATCGGGAAGCTGGAACGCCGAACTTGTCACAGGAGCTATGCAACGGCTTCTTTAAGAGGTTCTGATCCTCCACCACCAGGGGATTGTTGTTTTTGTTGTTGTTGTTCTTGCTGTTGTTGTTGTTCCTATTGTTGTTGTTGAGGCTTTGTCTGATCGGATGGAAGCAAATGGCTGGTTTAAAATTACGCTGGCTCCATGTTTTTTTAGTTTGAAGGACTTTGCTGGGAGCCAGGTGTTGTCTTTATACGATTCTGCGGAAAATAACAAAAAATAAGTTTGGGCTACTCAAGGATATATTTCAGTTCGTGGCTTTTAATGAATAATAATGTGCGAGTATGATGGTTGACCACAAAATTACGTAGGTTGCTTGGTTTAACTCCGGAAGGCTTAGCAGAATTTAGCCTTTATTTCTACGCAATTCCGGAAAAAAATAATGGTGAGTCTGCAAGAAAAAAGTTAAAAAATAATCGAAACTAATTGTGGCCTTGGATTTTCAAATCAGTGTTGTATTGTATTTTCAAATCAAGTGTTGTATTGTATTTTCAAATCAGTGTTGTACATCATCGTTAGTTCAGACTTGTGTTGGTGACTTGTTTTACAAATTTGAAAAACAATTACCGAAGTTAAGTTACGAATCTCACATTTTACCTGTAAATTCGATCCTTCACGTACGAGTATGTCAGCCGATTCAAGTACATCCTGGAAACGTATTTTGGCATAAATAGTCTTAGATTATTTTTCCAGTTATTTCTACGTCATTCTGAAAGAACCCCATGCTAAGTTCGAGCGTCAAGAGACTTCAGTGATTTATGCATCATGGCGAGAAAAAACTAAATTCAGTAGACAAATAGTGAGTCTATGCTATATTCAGTAGACAAACAGCAAGTCTATGTTAAATTCATTAGACAAACAGTGAGTCTGTGTTAAACTCGGTAGACAAACTGTGAGTCTATGTTAAACTCAGTAAACAAACAGTGAGTCTATGTTCTGGACTCATTGTAAACTGGATTTTTTTTATTCATTTCTATGAGTTATGATAATAGTTACAATAAATGCTTTAGTCTTCATCCCATTTTATGATCCTCATTACCATAACAATCATCAAAGTATATAATTAATGTTCAACATTAAATATATCTCATAACTAATGGCTTTATAGTGGAATAACCACAAACTTTCAAATTGTTCACTGACATGAATAAAAAAAAAAAAAAAAATGAATGTCTTGGAATAAAAGCTAAATGCAACAGGGAATAAAGGGTACAAATATTCTCGAGCATTTGGGAAACTATGTGACCTACGAGGTCACACTACATGACCTTGTCCCCAAAGAGCCCAATAGTTTCTTATACACATTTGTTGCTGGAAGGAGATATGGCGATTATTCACCACCCGTATATGTTCGAGTCATTCAAAGTACTGGTATTCCGATTGCAAAATGTTATATATTTGTATATATATATATAAATCTATATATATATATATATATATATATATATATATATATATATATATATATATATATATATATATATATATATATATATATATATATACACGTTATACAAGATCATTCACCTTTACCTATTTATCATATACGGTTTAAATCTTATATCAAATTGGTGTTCCAATCAAAAGTAGCTGTGCACACACACAGACACACACACACACACACACACACACACACACACACATATATATATATATATATATATATATATATATATATATATATATATATATATATATATATATATATATATAAATGAAGCAGTTAGGAATCTCGGCTCGTCAACCAGAGGTCTGGGGTTCTTCTTGTACATTCCGTTAAATGCCACAGTGCTCTATAACTTAAGGAGTTAATTAAGTACCTTGTAGTTAACCGACCGTCATAATTCGACATTCCAGGAACCTGCTGAGAAATGTATAGGGGAATTCTGAGTTTTATATGTGTGTATATATGTGTGTGTATATAAAACATGTGTATATATATATACACTAATAAACCCTTTCCTACCGAAATCGCTTTCAACATTTCCGAAGGAAAAAAAAATCCGTTTGATTTCGGGCAAGCTGTTTGATTTTCCAGGAACTCGGTAATTCGTCCAAAAACCTTTTTGATATGATCAGTGCCTGGTCGCTTCACGGCCATTAGCTCCGCTCGGGCGCACATCAAAAGGACCCGTCTTAATACTTTCACCCGTTTTCGAGACATGGGCAGGGAGCACCAGGCAGCAGCCGTCATCATCTCGAACGTCAAAGCACCTCTCTCTCTCTCTCTCTCTCTCCAGTCTCCAGTCATGTATGGCAGAATCTGTCGCGACAGGTAGAGCGAGGTTTGGGATGAATGTGATGCGCCTAATAAACTTTACGGATGCGCGAAAAATTGCAGTGATGTTTGCCGGTCGCGTTCTGAACGCGTCCCGAAATCAGTGGATGATTTGGGACGTGTCCTCACATGAAATGCTTTCACCCCTGCCGCGTGAGGATTTGCCTCGTCGAGGCCTTCGAGTTTATTAATCATTTATGGTATAACGGCATATAGATTATTTATCACCTTTTCCTGTAAGTTTCTCTCTCTCTCTCTCTCTCTCTCTCTCTCTCTCTCCCTCTCTCTCTCTCTCTCTCTCCGTGCAAGCTGATTTACCTTTGGAATCCTTTCGGGTTTGCAACGGTCTGTTAACTCTGTTTACAAAGGTTTTCAGCTGAGAGTTTAATGAAGAAAATAAGAAGATTAATGATATTTATACGTCACATTCATCAAATCTTCTGCACGCTCTGTGCTCTCTCTCCTCATAATCAGCTGCAACCAACAACAGTCGACTTCACCCACAGCTTAGGGACAAAAATTGGAGGCATCTGGACTTCTCAAGAACGATCATCCTCAATGATTCAGAATGAGAAGATCATAAAGATCTCGGAATTCCTCCGAATTCAATATTCAGAAGAAGAAAACAGATCTCATATTTTAGATATACTCTGAAAGCTCCATCTGGTGACAGTCGCGTATTGAAGAAACAGAGGAAGGTTCTCTGGGTCGTTCTTAATTCCAGGCCATTGTCAAGACAGGAATTTCGTTAGCTCGCTCGTGCGTGAAATGCATCTCTACAGCGTCGTGGCAGAGAGAGAGAGAGAGAGAGAGAGAGAATTTCGAAATATCGAGACAGAACAGAGATTTCGAAATGTCAGCAGAGAGAGAGAGAAGAGAGAGAAAATTTCAGAAATATCAACAGAGACGGAGAAGATTTACAAATATCAGCAGAGAGAGAGAGAGAGAGAGAGAGAGAGAGAGAGAGAGAGAGAGAGAGGAGAGAGAGTAAAGGCTGTTCGTCCTGTCTTTTCACTGATAACGCTTGACACCTGCCCAATTGTGATAAAGCAAAATATCGCCATTTCAAAAGTGTATCTATTTTCCACTGCCCCGTAAAATAAAGAAAAAGCACCTTCTTGAAATTATATTTTACGCTGCATTCTTAAACCACTTACCTCAGAATATAAATATCAGAGGATAAAACCCCACAGAATCAGTGGAGGATAAGTGGAAACACGACCACCAAACTAAAGAGAATCGCCTCGCTTTGACTAACCATAGACGAGAGGGCGAGAGGGCCAACCATAATAAATCCCGGAATCTGTGCCGTGTCTTCATCGCATCCAAATGCACTGGAGAGGACATTCCATAAATGTTTATGACCGTAATGCTCGCCGGGCGGAACATCAAGCGTTCGATGGATGGAGCGGGCGCCGCCTTTCAGTTTTACGACCACGGGGAGGTATTGAAATCTGGGTTGCGGGGCCGTAGACTTTTATCCCCGGCCCGCTTCCTCGGTGTCTTTAAAACGCGCTGCGCTGAATCCTTATAAGGTTCAAAGTCAGGCGTTTCCCATTCGCTTTTATGGCCGAGATGTTGTATTCTTTTTTTATATATATATATATATATACAACCTTCAAGCGGTTCCCCGTGCTTTTTTTTTTTCATAGTGATCTTCACACGCATGAGCGAGGGGAGAGGGGGGGGGGAACCTATCTTCACTCTGCATGCTCTCAAATGATATTCCATTTTCAGGAGATGATAAAATATATATATGCAGCATCTTGGGCCACTCATGGCTTTCCGTTTTCGCCCCGCCATTACAGATTTACCTTCGAGTGTTGTTTTTTTTTTTTTTCTTATAGCGGAAATTTACTGTCTCCTGCAATCTTTAAACGCTTGCATAAACCGTTACGTCGGTCTGCGTTTGTTTTCGGACCTTCGAAGAAAAATGACACGAACGGTACGGGATTCTGCACACACACACACACACACACACACACACACACACATATATATATATATATATATATATATATATATATATATATATATATATATATATATTAAATGATAAAACATTCTTATAAATAAATATATCTTGTCCATCACAGACTATTGTTGCTATTCTCTCTCTCTCTCTCTCTCTCTCTCTCTCAACTGGCAAGGATACCACCGAGTACATTATTCTTATTCCGAAGAGCTGCGTTGTTTTTCCATTACCTCGGCCCCATAATTCTTCTCCGAATCCGGCCTTATATTCGGATGACAACTGCGCATCCGGACGCCGGTGGAAAGTAGTAGTATACGAGTTGTAATAAGGTTGCAGATCGGCCGATACAGCACATGGGGTGGGAGGGGACAATTTAAACGCAGCCTACGTAGCAGGGTATGGAAAT
>NC_089741.1:27977635-28002635 GCF_040412425.1 Macrobrachium rosenbergii
CAATACATATTCCACGTACACACTAAACATAGACTCTCTATTGATCTTCTTTAACTCAACATTAGTTGAAAAGCCTTAATTTCCTTTATAATCTGTTAATTATCTTATCTGCAGTAAGCTTACTCAAAATAACACAGAGCAGAAATCAATCTCAAAAAACTCTTGTTTGTGAGTTTCCTCGCCATTAGCTCATCATGAAGACTATGAATAAATGGCGAGTTATAATTTCTCTCGGCTGACTTTTTGCTTTGTGATGTTGATGAAGTTTTCTGATAAAGACACGGAAAACTTCTTCTTCCTCTTCCTTTCCGAGAACGTCGGCAATTAAGGGAGAGAGAGAAAGAGAGAGAGAGAAAAAAGAAGGAAATGTGATAACAGTTGATAATTTGCTTCCAAAATAATTGCTCCTGACTAATTACTTGGCGAATATTATTCCGCACCGGTAATGAACTTTCTGAGGTGATGGTGTAATTAATTCCGATTACTAGAAATGTAATGAATGTACTAATTACTTGGTAAAGAGTTTTACATTTATACATATTACTTGTCTGCAGGAAATCTTACTGCTGAAATTAGAATAAAATTGAAAGAGGTGTCAATTACTACAGGAAAGGAGAATGTTTTCTTAATATGGTATAAAATTATTTACTATAGTCAACATAAGCGTCTTTACTGCAGGTGTGTAAGAAGCATTTTCTAAAATAAAAAGAGGTGTGTAAAATAAAAAATTCTTGGTAAGATTAAAATAAATGAACAGGTGTCGATTACCAGAAAGAAATAAATTCTTGGTAAGATTAAAATAAATGAACAAGGTGTCGATTACCATACGAAAGGAAAAAATTCTTGGTAAGATTAAAATAAAAAACAACGAGGTATCGACTACTATAAGCAAGGAAAATAATTCTGGTAAGATTAAATTGAATAAATTAACGAGGTGTCGAATACCATGCGGAATAAAAATTCTTGGTAAGATTAAAATAAAAAAACAACGAGGTGTCGACTACTATAAGCAAGGAAAATAATTCTGGTAAGATTAAATTGAATAAATTAACGAGGTGTCGAATACCATGCGGAATAAAAATTCTTGGTAAGATTAAAATAAAAAACAACGAGGTGTCGATTACTATAAGAAAGGAAAAAATCTTGGTAAGATTAAATTAAACATATTAACAAGGTGACGGTTATCATAAGAAAGTAAAAATTCTTGTAAGATTAAATTAAATAAATTAACAAGGTGTCGATTACCACAAGGAAATAATTCTTGGTAAGATTAAATTAAATAAATTAACAAGGTTTCGATTACTATAAGAAAGGAAAAAATTCTTGTAAGATTAAATTAAATAAATTAACAAGGTGTCAATTACCGTAAGGAAAAATATTCTTGGTAAAATTATATTGAATAAATTAACAAGGTGTCGATTATCATAAAGAAAAAATTCTTGAAAGATTAAATTAAATAAATTACCAGGTGTCGATTACCATAAGGAAAAAAATTCTTGATAAGATAAATTAAATATAAATTACCAAAGTGTCGATTAGAGAGAAAGAAGATAAATGAACTAAGTATCGAATTTACATCAAGTAAATAATTTCTTACGAAAGAATATACTGAAATAATTAACAAGGTGTCGATTAAGTTGAGAAAGGCAATAAAATTTCTTGGTCACAGGAAAGAATTGCTTGAGAAGTAGAACAAATCAAAATAACTGACAAGTTGTTGATTACATTCCTGAGAAAAAATTTCTTTGTAAAGATAAATCAGAATAACTGAAAAGATATCGATTACATTCCGGGAAAAAGTGCTTAGCAAGAATAAATTAAAATAACGACAAGTTGTCGATTTACATTCCTTAAAAAAGAATAAATTAAAATAATGAAATGGTCTCGATAACTACAAGTCACAAACGGTCAGCTTCATTCACTGAGAACATCAGTCTGAGGCGTCCATTACTGCAAGCAACGAAAAACACAGTTTCTCAACAGCCAGCGCCTGACAACTCAGACCGCCAGTCAGACAACCCGTGTCAGAGCGCAACAAGGCAAATCCATGCAGATTGCATGCAATATCAGAGCCTGGTCGGCTTGGGTGCGCGACTTGCATGTATAAAGCTACTGAATAATTATCAAAGATGAATTAAACATGCGCACTTCGCATACTGGGACTGCACAGACATGAATGGTGAGGGAAGGACAGGTAGATTCGTTTCTATTGAAATGCAGTTTACTAGAACTGGCGTCACAGCATCTAGGTTGCTATTCGTCTCAACTGTAAAACAAAGGAGAATGAACAGATAGGGGTTTTGAAGTCAGTATTGACAGGAATTTAGCTTTTGGAGAAATTTGGCATATTGGCAAAATTCTGTACAGTGGAATTATATGTACAGTATATATATATATATATATATATATATATATATATATATATATATATATATATATATATATATTTAGATATATGTATATATACACATGTATATATATACACACATATATATATATACATATATGTTACAGACGCACACACACACACACACATATAAACCCCAGACGAAAATCTAGTATGATTGACACACAAACGTCATAACGGCATTTGAATAAGGGTGGATTTGGGGTTATTGGTACGTGTCAGTCAAACATTCTTTGTAAAATCCAAAATATTTCATTTAAGTGTCCAGTCACAAAAGAATGTTTCCATCAAAAAAAAAAAAAAAAAAATTATGGAGACAGCACTGATTTGCAATATCATTGCATGTCAAGGGGCTCACACACGTGTTTAAAACAATTGGTGGATGTCTTATTATCTAAAGGGTTTATTAAGAATATATATATAAATATATATATATATATATATATATATATATATATATATATATATATATATATATATATATATATATATACACACACACACATACATATATATACTCGTATATATATATGAAATATAAATATAAATACATATGTATACATATACATGTGTGTGTGCGTGTAATGTCGAACTACCACCAATAAACTTTGCGAAAATATTATCGTGGCAATAAAAGCCAGGGAACAAAAAATAAGCCCAAAATCGGTAATGCCCATTCTGTTGTTATTCTATTTTCAAATACCTGACGTCCAATACAGTCTTCTTTCTGACGATTCGATTATCTGCTGATGACATGCGGAGAAAAACCGCTGGAGCAGAGGACATTTACCTTCGGTGTTCTTTCAATCGTCCTATAATATTACTATGCCCCTTTAAACATCAGGGCGCTTCCCACACACACACACACACACACACACACACACACACACACACACGCAGAATTTTGAAGATATGTTGAAGCTGAAGTGAGACAGTAAGAAAAGTCAGTATCAAGAAGTCAATATATATATATATATATACAGTATATATATATATCTATATATATATATATATATATATATATATATATATATATATATGTATATATAATACACATACATATATACATATATATATATATATATATATACAACCTAACATATACAGTATATATAAGGTACACACACACTATATGTATATATAAATTTTAGGTGACATGTCCTTGATTTTTGCATACAAATATGGTAGAATATCGTTGTTTTTCCATGCTAAAATGTTGAAACCAAAATTATCACATGAATATACAACAAAAACATATTGAGTGCAAGAATACACAACATACAAAGAGAAGCTTGTACGTTTATAATAATATATTAATAATAATAATATATATCATAATAAATATATACTAATATATATATCAAGATATTTATTTTCTTCTCATTCTCACTATGATTTTTGTTACAACACAGGTGAGAACTGCATGCCACCAACCAGGGCTGCAATAATGCTTTCGCATTATTTCTAGTATCTACAAGAGTAAAAAAGCAATTACCGTTGACCAAGACAGACAGAGCAAACCTTCTGAGTTAAGGGATATTTCCTCACACCAAGGATATTTCTATCGGAGGGAAAGAGAGAGAGAGAGAGAGACTGACATCCACAAGAAGAAAAAAATAATAATAAAATCCGACATAAAAATTTCATTCCCTTTAAACCTGTATCAACACCGCGCATTACAACGTTACAAAACGCGCCCGAATTACCATTTCATTACTTTAACACCCCGTATATTAAATACCGGGCATGCCAGCGTTAAATACCATTTGCCCAAACACGCGCCATTGGCTGTGGCTACAGCTCTCAATCGTTTCCCCCGTTTTATACATACAACGCAACGCCAGATGATTTACTCATGCATGAATCATATCCAGAGCTCGTGACGTCACTCTGAATACTTGATCTTTATGTGTGTTTGTGTGTGTGTGTGTGTGAGTGTGTGAGTCAGTTTTGCAACGACAGTCTGCACATGTCAATCAATCAGTCAATCCTACGAGGGTAAACTGGTTCAGCCGGTCTTTTGTATTACTGTGCTTTCAGAATGGAATTTTCTGCCGTCCTCCGTGTTTCCTGGAAGATTTAACGAGCCTCTTTATTTTTTGGACTAAGGAGGCTGTTACATTTAATATTAAATTATCTGGCGTCCACAACAACAAAGGTCATCGACACCGGAAAATATCAAATAAAATCAAAATTTTATTTCTTCATAAAGCTACAAAATATGAAATTTTGAATGATAAAACAAGCTAATATCTCATGAGCTCTTAAGACTAACATAGTGTACCGTCTTGAACTTTATAAATATAAAATTCACGAATGATAAACAAATCTAAAATCATATGCTCTCTTAAAGAAGCATGAAATTTATCGGAAGCCGATGACGTCACACTACGTTCCATTCGGGTACGGTACGCGACTCAATCACTCGCTGTCCCACTTCCGGTCTGTACCTGTCCCGGGTTACCAAATATAAAATTCATGAATGATGAAAAAAAAATTAATATCATAAAACCTCTTAAAAATACGAAATTTACCGTAAGCTGATGACATCACACTGCGTTCCATTCGGTTACGGTACGCATGACCCCATTCACTCATTGTCCCACTTCCGGTCTGTACCTGTCCAGCCGGGAACGGGCGTTTATTGACTCGAATCATATATACACTGTACCTGCGTATAAAACAGTGTTTGTTAAATCACAACAAAACTCTCCGAGAGCGTTCTTTTACCGCCGCATTAAACCGGCTACAATTCCAGTTTACGAGGGAATCAGATAACCGACATTTTGATGGTCTGTTGGGCTTGTGAAAAGGTTTTTATTCGGGGTTTATCGTGCTTTATGTTTCAGGTCATTTGCTTTTTTAACTATTCCTTCTTTTTTGTCTCTCTCCTCTCTGATTCTTTTGGCTTCAATAGGTGAAAGCGTTTCATGAATTTAATGATTTTTATGTTTTTTTTTAATTTTTATGTAACGATTTTAATGTTTTTTTTTTTTTTTTTTTTTTTTGTCAAAGAGTATCATGGAGAAACACAGCCACAGTTATACATGCTTACGAATATATTTAAAAAGAGATTTATTTTTAAAGTATGTTTGTACTCATAAATAACTTTTTTGTCAAAAGTATCATGGAGAAACATATCCACATTACATGGGTACAAATATATTAAAAATAATTTACTTTTAAATATATCGGTATTCATCAATAACTGGATTTGTTACCCCATTTCAAGACTCGTGCTACTATGAGTGTTTTCAAATATCGTGTTTATCTGTTTTTCTCAATAAGCCACGCACCTTACTTACTCACGTTGCACAGTATTGGTTCTCATTTATGCCCACACACAAAAACAGTTTGTATTTTTACATTTCTCATCAGCTGAATCCCTAGACGGGGTTGCTGTTTTTAATGAACATCTGTTGTCCTCTAGATCATTTGCTTCTTACATTCCCTCAAATTTTTCTCTCTCTGATTCTCTTGGTTTAAATAGGTTAAAGCATTTTATGAATGTCATGTTTTTATCATTATTTTTTTATCATCTTTATTATTGGTTTTTGTCTTAGGTTTTGTCTGTAGGAGCCCCGTACCTTACTCATTCATGGTGCATACTACTGGTTCTCATTTATGCCAGCACACAAAATCACTTTTTTATTTTCATTTTCCTCATCAGCTTAATCCCTAGACGGGGTTGCTGTTTTAATGAAACAGTTTTTCAGGTGTTTCTAACACTCACTGAACGGCTCGGCTCATAAATTTTCCAGGTTTTCTAAGTTCCCTTAAATCGACGTCCATAAAAGATATACATTCCTAAATATTCCCGAGGCAGCATTTATCAGTGGACTCACACTTATTCCCAAATCCTGGCCACACAAAAATGACATCTCGCATGTATCACCACATTGCTCATAATCACTTCCGAGATCTTTGGTTCTTAAAATTTCCTTTAAAAAAGTTAGCGGCTTACTATAATCTTAATTTGGATCTTTCTTAGATAGTGACCCCCAGGGTTTCGGGGTCGTTATCTGGGACTAATATTTCTTAGGGGTCATTATTTTCATGATATTCACAGTCTTTTGTTCATGTTTATTACCGTCATCCCCAACGGGCTCATTACTAAACACGCCATGAAGGTGGATACATACCCGCAAAGGTGGATACACACAGGTTAAAACCCTGGGGTCACTATCTAGGAAAGATACCTTAATTTATTAGTAATCAGAGAAAACATGAAGTTTTGATTACTATTTGTACAAATCGCATCGAATCCTGTGGACAAAAAATTGAAGATCATCTTTCCCAGTAAGATTCGACCCCACGCACTCTTTTTACCTGGGAATACAGGGCTTGTTCACTATACCCCCTACTGATTCGACTCTTTCAGTGAAAAGCTTTGTTACAAATAGACAGAATAAGAGGCTACTGGGTATAGAAAATGAGAGAACAAAAGCTCTCACTCCCTTAGACACAGACGCACATTTACACCCAATCACAGGTACACATTGAACACACACACACACACGCATATATATTCAGTTACGGCCACACGAAAAATAAAGAAAGAAGTACCGAGCGCTTTCGTGTTATTTCCAGCACATTTTCGAGTACAACGTGCCTCTAAAATGTATTTGAAATAACACGAGTACTCGGTACTTCTTTATTTATCCTGTGGCCTCAGCTGAATACATTGCTACATGCTATCAGTGACATTAAAGCAACATATAATATATATATATATATATATATATATATATATATATATATATATATATATATATATATGTGTGTGTGTGTGTGTGTGTGTGTGTGTGTGTGTGTGTGTGTGTGTGTGTGTGTATCTAAGCCATCACAGCACAATACAATCCATCATTTCCCTTCTTCTTACCTGCTCCACCCCAAAGTTTGAAGAGTGGACGGCCGTCTATCCCTCGACAAGCACTCGGCGAGTTTCGTATCACCTGCGACTTACGACTTCGAGGATCAACTTCCCCCGAGGATCACAATTAAGTCGTCTCTTCCCTCTTTCCAAGCGAATTACTGAATTGGATACCTGACGACTACCTGAGACCTGCTATGAACGAAGCGAATTACTGAACTAGATAACTGTTGACTACCTGAGAACTACTATGAACGAAGCGAATTACTGAACTAGATAACTGTTGACTACCTGAGACCTGCTATGAACAAAGCGAATTACTGAATTGGACGCCCTGGCGACTACCTGAGACCTGCTATGAACGAAGCGAATTACTGAACTAGATATCTGACGACTACCTGAGACCTGCTATGAACGAAGCGAATTACTGAATTGGATACCTGACGACTACCTGAGACCTGCTATGAACAAAGCGAATTACTGAACTAGATACCTGTTGTCTACCTGGACCTGCTATGAACGAAGCGAATTACTGAACTAGGTAACTGTTGACTACCTGAGACCTGCTATGAACGAAGCGAATTACTGAATTGGATACCTGGCTACTAACTGAGACCTGCTATGAACAGAGCAAATTACTGAACTGGATACCTGGCAACTACCTGAGACCTGCTATATGAACAGAGCGAACTACTGAACTGGATACCTGGCGACTACCTGAGACCTGCTATGAACGAAGCGAATTACTGAATTACATACCCAACGACTACCTAACACCTGCTATGTATACAAGCGAATGACCAAATGGAATGGGGAAAATTGAATGTGGCTACTAAAACTGGCGTCACAACATCTAGGTCATTGACGCCGATGATTATAGGAAAAAAGATGACGGGAAAAATACAATAACTTTACGATGAAACCACTTTAGAAATCAGAGTCACTCGATGGGTTACGTTTGGGGTGTCGCTACATTTCTTTGGAAATGCAAATGTAATGTAAAATTTGGGCCAAAAGCCAAGCGCTGGGATCTATGAAGTCATTCAGCAATGAGGAGAAACTGAGAGTAAAAGGTTTGAAAAGTGTAACAGGAGGGAAAACCTCAAAGCAGTTGCCTTATGAAACAATTGCTAGGAAAGGAATGCAAGGGTTGCAGCTAAGGGCCGAAGGAACGCTGCAAAAGAACCTTGAGTAATGCCTACTGTGCACTGAGCGAGGTGCACTGACGGCACACATTCAAATTGAATGTAAAGAGGCTCGTATATGTTTATATATGACTGTCAAGTCAAATCATATATATATATATATATATATATATATATATATATATATATATATATATATATATATATATATATATACATTTTTGTGTGAGACACTGAATTGCAATTCAATATGTCTACATGTTGCAATAGAAATAAACCTGTCTGAAATCAGACTGTTCTTTCTATTAATTATCTCCCCCTTCCCTTCTGTCTGTCTGTCTGTCTGTCTGTCTGTCTCTCTCTCTCTCTCTCTCTCTCTCTCCCCCCTGTCTCTCTCTCTCTCTCTCTCTCTTTTTCATTTGCTTTTGTAATCTAATCCTGAGTCACTTGTTTGATGTTCCTTGTTTTTCTCCCTTTTATCCCGTCACTTCTTTTTAGACACCTCTCTCTCTCTCTCTCTCCTTCCTATTCATATTCTCTTATTGCCTGAAGTTTATCCTTTATTTATCCTCCACACGGTTCGCTTCGGTTCAGTTGCCAATTAGCATTTTTGTTCGCCTACTATTGAACTGGGATTTCAACAAACCCTGTCTTTCATTTTCCCGGCACTGAAAACCTCTCTCTCTCTCTCTCTCTCTCTCTCTCTCTCTCTCTCTCTCTCTCTCTCTCTCTCTCTCTCTCAATCTTTTAGCAGCGATTTTTTCCCTACGTAAATTAAGTGACATATTTTTCAGAGGACAAAATTGTCACTCATTATTATTCCTGTTTTCAGTGCAAGCTCCGTTCTGCTCAGCAGTCTATTTCGAAATGCGGTTTTTTCAAGTTGGTATTTTCGTTTTCACGACTTTTTTCGAATTTATCTTTCTGTATCTGCAAGTTCGCGTCTCAAAAAGTGTACTGAGTTCTTGCCATTTCCCCCGAAAAAGAACTTCATGTTTTCCTCATCTCCCATTTTAAGCAAGTCTTTGACACGAGAACCAGGCACAATTGAGTATTTTTACCATTTCCAAACCCTTCTATGACTCTGTCTTTCACTATTCGCTTCAGTTTCCTCTCGCCGAGTCTTCCGGCACAATAACTCGAGAACTGACGTAACCAGGTTCTTTTTGCATTCTGTTTTGGTTACTTTTTTACCAGTCCTAAATCAGAAAAAAAAATTACGCTCTAAAACTTCAGGGCAATTCAATGTAACCTGACTTCATATTTTGGTAAACAACACTCTAAAAAAAAAAAAAAAAACAGATACGATAAAACTGGACGTAATGTGCCGATACAACACTTTTCGGACCCATGGCTGCAGCAAACTAGAGTCGATTATCAATCAGGTACATAATTCACTGTTTGAGTTAACATTAAATATCATCAATGGTGGTTTAATCAGAGTAAGGAATCAGGTTAGGTTGAGCTGGTTCTTCCTGGGTTAGCTTCCTTATATTTCAAAGCATCCTAAAATTCAGATCTCTCTCTCTCTCTCTCTCTCTCTCTCTCTCTCTCTCTCTCTCTCTCACTGTTGGAAAGCTGGAATGGAAAAAGACACTAATTCAAACAGCTGGGAGGAAATCAGTTTTGCTCTCTCTCTCTCTCTCTCTCTCTCTCTCTCTCTCTCTCTCTCTCTCTCTCTCTCTCTTCTATCGTGGAACCCTGATTTCTCGTATGGTAAAGAATGGTTGTGATGCTTTTTGACAACACATGCACTAGTATTATCATTATTTCAGTAGATGAAACCTATTCACACGGAACAATCCCACCAAAGGGGCCACTGACTTGAAATTCCAGCTTCCAAAGAATGTTGGTTTCAACCTCCCACCGCAGGCCCCACACCGCAGCAGTAACTGATCATGATACGGAGCCAATGGTTTTTCATCGCCCTAGGGGAGGCGTGAACTCGCGACATCTGAGCGGCATACCACGATGCTAGCCACCATACCAGCGGACCAGTATAAACTATGAGTTGCATTATTCTTTATGAACGTTCTACAGTGCCCATGCTCTCAAAAATGACGAGAAAATAAGAGGGCTGAGACCATAAGAACCGACCCTGGGGACACTACGTCCCGTTCCCGAAGCTAGGATGAAGGTACCATCATCCTGCATACTTAATATGAAGGCCAGTGGAGAGAGAGAGAGAGAGAGAGAGAGAGAGAGAGAGAGAGAAGAGAGAGAGAGAGAGAGAGAGAGAGAGAGAGAGAGTCTGGCTGGTGGCAGCAAGACTAGAGATGAAGGTTACACACACAAAAAAATATGGCTTCACACTGCATTTTCAATATGTGGAGAAAAAATTCATCAAGTTCGTTCATTCGCGTTCATTCTAATTTCCTTTTCCACGCTTTTTCTCTCCTCACTTCCGGGCGCTCCATTATATTTTAGCCTGTCGAATTAGCTAATGGGTCTTTAGGCTTTTTATAGATATATTTGATCACTTTTGAGTCATGATGATACTCATTTCACCCAGGGTGATGCACCAGGTGAAGTACCCTAAGGTGAAGTGGGTGAAGATTTAGTCACGTACCCGAAAAAATCCACAGTTCCTCTGCTGACCTATGAATTGTGTCCTGGTAGTTATTAGACTGTGGTGGTTCTAAAGCCACAATGGTGAATCTGGAGAATGTAGACCCTTCTGGGACCATCCCCTCTAAGGGGAAAAAAGGGGCATAAAGGAAAAAAAATGATAACAACCCTTTAAGACATAGCTGACATTGAAGACAGGAGACTTTGTAGTTCTCTCTAACAGAATAACTCGGCTGTTTAATTCCTGTGTGACGTAATAAAGGAACTCTCTGACGTACAGAACGTTGGTGGTTTGTTTTTGCGGTTCTAAATTCCCACGGAGCTGGTGACACAGGCCTCACTGTCGTCCATAACCCCGCTGTAACATGAGAAACCATCATAGCCTAATGACATCTGATAGCCACAAAATCAGTGGACTGAAACTTGCCACAGGCCTTGTGAATCTTGTGTGAGCGGCAATTGGTCACAGTGAGACCTTTGATACAGAGAGAGAGAGAGAGAGAGAGAGAGAGAGAGAGAGAAGGGTCAAGACCTTTGATTCCGAGAGAGAGAGAGAGAGAGAGAGAGAGAGAGAGAGAGAGAGAGAGAGAGAGAGAGAGTGGTAACTCATGCCCAAGCTTTGTTATTGACATTTTGCTTACTGTTGTCGCATCTCACCACTTATTCTAATTCTCATGTTTAGCTTGTAGTCAGTTATTAAAGTTATTAACATCACAAACGAGTATCTTCTTTATTGTATTACAGTATGTTCTGTATCACCTTTTGTCATCACCTTTGTTAATATTACTACAAGATTTTCAAATTTATAATTTTCAAAATCTATTCCTCTTACATGCCGTATAACCGTACTATTAATGAGGTTTCCTTTTGACACTTGCTTATGACAGCAATAATATTAGATTATATTAAGAAGTAATTACAATAATAATGCAAAACATACGTCACAGTGACTTGAGTACTCAGTGGAATAATGTACTGTAATAAAGAATTCAAAATTAGAAATAAAGACTTTGACTGCTGTAGCTCATTACAAAAGAGCTAATACGGATTATATATCTCCTGTAATTACATTACAAAAAGGTTATTCCGGATTATATATATCCTAAAATTTTATAATTAATTAATAATTATAGAGTGATAACATCCTTATTTCATGAGTAACTAAATACTCTTTTATTTTATTTATTATTATAAATATAAAAACATAAACCATCGAGGTATTTCCTGTAATGCTATACTGTAGTCAGGGCTGTACTTTCGCCTTTGGGCTATATATCGCATTACAATACAGCTACTTGTTCAATTACATTTTAATTATTATTATTTTTAATGTTTTTTTTTACTATTATTCTCACTAAATTGTGCGTATGTTATTGTCTCTACTTTGTATATTCCATGTATATGGCCTTGAGCTGAAATAAAATTTATTATTATTATTATTATTATTATTATTATTATTATTATTATTATTATTAAAAATGGCACTCAACACAAGTGCCCTTATAAGAAAATGCTACAAAAAGCCTTTCAAATTCTTAATCCAAATTCGCTCTGCATACTCAATAACAGTTTCATCATTTCTGAAGAAGCGTGTTGTTGACTCAACGACTTCGAAAATGACAGGTTAAAAACTGTCCGCTGAGGAACGAACTCGTCGAACGGGTTCGATTCGCTGAGGATGATTTTCTGTTTTGCGTCTGATCTCACACAACGACTTGGGGGCGAATTGGCCTGTCAGTTACGACAAGGGCCTCGTGTATGACTTTTAATATCTTTTTGTTTTGTTTTCAGTTTCTGCGGAATAAGCTTCCTCCTCCTCCTCCTCCCCCCACTCTTATTCTTCTTCGTTATCCTTCTCTTCTTCTTCCTTATCCTCCTCTTCTTCTTCCTCCTCCTCCTCTTCTTCTTCTTCCTCCCTCCTCTTCCTCTCCTTCTTCTTCCTCCTCCTCCTATTTTTCTTCTTCTTCTTCCTTCTTCTTTCTTCCCCCCCCTCCTCCTCTTCTTCCCTCCTCCTTATCCTCCTCTTCTTACTCCTCCTCCTCCTCTTCTTCTTCTTCTTCTTCTTCTTCTTCTTCTTCTTCTTCTTCTTCTTCTTCTTCTTCTTCTCGTATCGAGAACTGTGCTTGGAGGCGTTTAATCTCATGGATAGAGAGGATTTGGAAAAATGTCATTCTCTACCACGACAGTACCTCCAGCGAAATAGAATTTTTACAATCGCAGCATGCAAGGAGAAGTGTCATTTCCATGAAAAATGTAATTTCAATGAGGGGGAGGATGGGGGGGGGAGAAGAGTCTAAGGAAAATGTAAATTTTACGAGTGCAACGCTTGAAACAAAACGCACCTTAACAAGGATGATGAAGTTTTGTGACTTCCGCTGTCATAACAAGATGTAATTTTTGTATGAAAATGTAATTTCTGGATGAACGACAGGCGCAGCAAAATGTAATACTTGTATGAAAATGTAATTTGTGTGTGAACCACAGGCGAAGCAAAATGTAACTTTACATCATTTCAAAATAATGACTTTTTTATGAACTGGGGCTGCAGAATAATGTTATTTTGCAATTACACATCATTTCAAAGTAATGACATTTTCTATGAACTGGGGCTGCAGAATAATGCTATCTTACAATTACATCTGTTGCTGCAAAATGTGGTCCCCCACGAATCATAACAGCTGCTAAATGTAATTTTAAATTTTCCTATTTCATCTTTTTTGCCGCAAATGATATCTGACAATTACGAGCTGGCAACAGAGAGCTAATTCTTAACCAACAGAGCAGGAAAATGTAATTAACTAATTGAATCAATCACGGCTAAAACTTAATTTCCCCATGAACATCAGGCGCAGAATAAACAAATTCTACAATTGCATCAGTTACGGTGAAATGTAATCCAGTATGAGCCGCGGGGAACCCAAATGTAATTCTGTTTATAAAGCAGTTATGCTAAAGCACCATTTTCTATAAGCATCAGCTGATCAAAATAAGATTTCACAATGAATGCAGTTAAGTGTAAACATCAGCTGTCAATGTAAGCAGCTGAAGCACAATAAACAAAATAGTATTCAAATTAGATGGACGAGCTAAAAAACTGAGCAAAGAAAATACGACATCATTATTCATATTCTATTAATTCCCCACCTTCCCTGAGGGTGTGGTGCAATTGGAACTTCAGATGCAATGCATTACTACCTCAATACAATTCTCCTTGTATTTTAATAATTCACTTACCTTTTTCCTATTTATTTATCAATTTGTTAGTCTATTTTTTCTTTTTTAATAATTGATCTCTTCTTTCTATATTTCCCAGACTTTGTTGCTTCATTCTACTGAACACTATCTTCTTTTGGAAGCTTGAATTTCAAGTCAGTGGCCCCTGTGGTGGGCTTGTTCCAGTGAAAAGGGTTGGTCTTCTGAATAATAATAATAATAATAATAATAATAATAATAATAATAATAATAATAATAATAATAATAATAAAATGGATGCCATGATACGATAACAACAGCAACACAATAATAATAATAATAATAATAATAATAATAATAATAATAATAATAATAATAATAATAATAATATAAAAAGACCAGTTAGTGAAATTTACGCTTCTCTCTTCTGTCTGTTCTGTTCACATCTTCACAAATTCTTTACACAAGATTGTTCTTAGCTTAGGAGTTATCATATGCTAAGAACAGTTTTGTAATAAATAGTGCATGTAAAATTGTGTACGTACTAGAACTACAAATTTCACAAATGGTTCTTTTCTCCTGTTGCTAACTGGAACGTGATTATTCTTCGCTTTCCATCAATAATAATAATAATAATAATAATAATAATAATAATAATAATAATAATAATAATAATAATAATAATAATAATAATAATATCTGATATTTGCTCCCCTTTCCATTAATGATAGGCATAGTTTACCTGAAGTCAAGGAATAAGGAAATAGTTAAAGATAATGAAAAAAATTCTATTTCCTTAATCAAATTTAAATTGTTACTTCTTTATCATTTTCAATATGTCGACTTTTCAACCCAGGTCTTCTTTATTATCACAAATTTGTATAACTATACACACTTTCAATCTATCTACTTTTAAAGCTTTGTCTTTCTTTATTATTAATTAAAATGAACGCCATTAATCAATAAAATAAAAAAAAGGAAATACTCATTACCTTCTACATTCAGAAACACGATAGGAAACCAATTAACTTCTAAAGAAAAAAATATATAAAAAAAACACCGACTCGTAGTAAATTAAGACCGCAACTCTTCCACGAGGCTTCAATTACACAAAACCATTAACCAGTGATTGATTTCGGCGTTAACCTGGCGTCACGAAGGCGCAAAAAAATAAAAAAACACGGGTCAGTGTATTGCAGTCATCAAAGCCTAACAGCCACATCAAAGATGGAACCGTTTCTGAATGAGGGTTTCCATTGGGTATATTATAGGTAGTGGAGGAGGAGGAGGAGGAGGAGGAGGAGGAGGAGGAGGAGGAGGAGGAGGAGGAGGGGACGGTTACAGTGAATAAAAGTCATCGAAAAAGCGGATCGTCGGCGGTCGTATTATGGTTGACGGATGACATGTGATACAACGTCATGCCATGTTCTCCCCCTCTCCCTTCCCCCCCCCTCCTCCTCCTCCTTTTACTCCACTCCTTATCCTCCTACTCTTCCTCTCACTCACTCCTAAATGGCGACTCACAGCGGTCGACTAACAAGGAGAGGGACAGAAAGAAAGGAGGAATGAGAGAGAGAGAGAGAGAGAGAGAGAGAGAGAGAGAGAGAGAGAGAGAGAGAGAGAGAGAGAGAGAGAGAGAGAGAGAGAACTTACATCAGATTACGTCTTATCTGGCAGGTTTCATTTTTATTACCCTCTCACGGGGGTAAAGACCACAGAGCCACATAAAAGAATGAAGTACTTGTCATAACTTTTGAAAGAAGGAGGAAATGGCATTCACTGTGCTAAACAGAGAGAGAGAGAGAGAGAGAGAGAGAGAGAGAGAGAGAGAGAGAGAGAGAGAGAGAGAGAAGAGTTATAAATAATAAATAAGAAAAAATGAAGGCCTGTGTCAGAGCGGCCCCTCCGAAATCCTTCCTGCTGTAAACAAGCAATGCAAAAGGCCCCATCCCCAAGGGCCCGCTGGAAGTGGCCCCACCTGTGATCTCTCTCTCTCTCTCTCTCTCTCTCAGAGGTTCTGCATTCCATATTGCTGTTCAGATATCTAATCCTTTTTTACTCTCTCCCTCTCGCTTTAACTCCTCCTTTCTCTCTCCCTCTTTCTTAAATTCCTCCTTTCTCTCTCTCTCTCTCTCTCTCTCTCTCTTTCCTCTTCCTCCTCCTCTCTCTCTCTCATTCTTCCTTTCTCTCTCTCTCTTATTCCTCCTTTCTCTCTCTCTCTCTCTCTCTCTCTCTCTCTCTCTCTCTCTCTCTCTCTCTCTCTCTCTTTCAGAGGTTTTGTATTCCGCATTGCTGTTCAGATATCTAATCCTTCTTTACTCTCTCTCTCTCTCTCTCTCTTTCTTATATTCCTCCTTTCTCTCTCTTTCCTATATTCCTCCTCTCTCTCTCTCTCTCTCTCTCTCTCTCTTCTCTCTCTCTCTCCCTCTCTCCTCTTCTCTCTCTCTCTCTCTCTCTTTCCTCCTCCTCCTCCTCCTCCTCCCTCTCTCTCTCTCTCTCTCTCTCTCTCTCTCTCATTCTTCCTTTCTCTCTCTCTCGCTCTCTCTTTCCTCCTCTCTCTCTCTCTTCCCACAGTCCATGACACTCCACCTGATCCTTTGCAAAATCCTCAGGTCAAAGCGAGGAGTTTCTCCTACAAGGATTCCCTCCTCTGACTTCCTTAACCTGATAGCCATTCAGAGGCTTATTTTTCCTCTGCTCTCTTCTTTTGATCTTGGGTTCCGTCCTGAGAGAGAGAGAGAGAGAGAGAGAGAGAGAGAGAGAGAGAGAGAGAGAGAGAGAGAGAGAGAGAGAGAGGGGGGCAACTCATTTCTACTGAACTCGTCTTATACAAGTTCATTTTACCATACACATACAGAAGTCAGCTGCCAAATTTTTTTTTTATGTATTGGGTATATTTTAAAATTCAGCTGCACAATTACTTCAATATTGCTGTCCCTTTTTTTAACTGACAAGTACATTAATTGTACTAGTATTAACAAAACAAGAGTGAAAACAAACTGAATGTACGGTAACATTAACCAATAAAATATTAAAACTTCAACACTTATTCATTTCGAAGACACGTCTTTTCTGCTAGTTTAATAAAATCTCCGTGATGACAAAATCTGATGTTTGGCGATTAAAGTGTCAAATGTATCTTTGGCGGCAAAAGTTGATAAGCTGTCACATGAGCACTAATATTTACGTCTTAAATTCAGTGACAACATTGAAAATATGTCAAAAAATTATCATGTTAACGCTCCCAGTTGGCAACACTGAGTCAATACAGTTCTGAGGACGGTAATGCACTTAATAACTTTCTCGAGTTACAAACGTAAACTTAATTAGTTTTCGTAAAGCTATCGCGAGGTTTGCGTGACAGACTCCCGTCAGGAAGATACCTGTTGTTAGCGATCGGAGAATGACAGTGATTATTTTCCCTGCCGTGCTCAAATCTTGAGGTCTTGAAGTCTTCCATTTTACGTTGAATATTTTAAAAGCCTCATTCTTCTTACGTGTAATTTAACTTATTCTAAATGGGATTAGTTCATTACATGATCAAAATGTCGTGACTTATACTTTCCTATAATATTTTTCTAAAATTTATATTCATTCTTCGAAAGGGATTTAGTTTATAAAAAATCCTTGTGTTTTTTCCAACTTTTGGTTCTGAAAACTTGTTATTAAAATCTACTCCTTGTAATGCGATTGGTCTCATTAAGCCGCAAATTTTTATAAATTATAGATTTCTACGTCGTAAGTCGCTTTCTTTAAAAATAAGAGTATCATTATCTACTTTCAAAATCTGAATACAAATTGTACTTCATATCTAACATCTTCAATCTTGAAACAAAAAATTGATTATTCAAAATCTGAGTACAAATTGTACTCTATATTTCACATCTCATCCTATCTAGAAAAAAAAATGTATGACTAAAAATCTAGTCATTCATCATGAATTCTCATTTGCATTATATATTCCAAAAACATATTTATGATATTTAAGAGACTTTTTAAAAAGTATACATAGACCTGCATAGAAAACCTGAGCGCTAATCGTTCTGCAAAACGCATAGATTTTAGTTTTCTGTAAAAGAAAACTATTGTGCCGGCTTTGTCTGTCCGTCCGCACTTTTTCTGTCCGCCCTCAGATCTTAAAAACTACTGAGGATAGAGGGCTGCAAAATGGTATGTTGATCATCCACCCTCCAATCATCAAACATACCAAATTGCAGCCCTCTAGCCCACAGTAGTTTTTATTTTTTTTAAGGTTAAGTTTAGCCATAATCGTGCTACTGACAACGATATAGGATAGGCCACCATCGGGCCGTAGTTAAAGTTTCAAGCATTATACCGAGACCACCAAAAGACAGATCTATTTTCGGTGGCCTTGATTATACGCTGTAGCGGCTGTACAGAAAACTCGACTGCGCTGAAGAAACTTCGGCTCATTTTTTACTTGTTTAACATTTGAACTCGAAAAACATAATGACATAAACTATTCACAATAACTCATAATAATTGCCAAATTGGCTTCGAGACCTTCTTGAGCAATAATTGCCTGAAGCGTAATGATAGAATTTTCATTCTCCTTGCCAACAAGTGAGTAATTACTTGGTCCTGCCATTAAATAATTATTCACGGATGATTGCCCAGCCATTTCACTTCTTTATACAATATGTCAATTACAGTAGCATCAGCTAGATGTGGTATATCTGTGCGAGTAATTGCACTACAAAATAATTATAGATATTTAATTATAATATTAAAAAACAACTAACTTCCCTAATAACTCAAAATCCCTGATTAGAAATAATTTGAGCAATTCCAAATTATATTTTTTTAACTTATGCAGAAGCCGACGGGGGAGGAAATCTATGATCTTCACTTAGCTCAGGGCTTCCTTTTGACATTTTCAATTAAAATGGTAGAAGGAAGCATTCATCAAACACCAAGATTAGGGGAGAGAGAGAGAGAGAGAGAGAGAGAGAGAGAGAGAGAGAGAGAGAGAGAGAGAGAGAGAGCAAAGAAGGAATAGATATCTGAACAGCCATATGGAATAAGGAAGCTCTGAGAGAGAGAGAGAGAGAGAGAGAGAGAGAGAGAGAGAGAGAGAGAGAGAGAGAGAGAGAGAGAGAGAGAGGAATAAATATCTGAACAAGAAAATGGAATAAGAAAGCTCAGAGAGAGAGAGAGAGAGAGAGAGAGAGAGAGAGAGAGAGAGAGAGAGAGAGAGAGAATAGATATCTGAACAAGAAAATGGAATAAGAAAGCTCAGAGAGAGAGAGAGAGAGAGAGAGAGAGAGAGAGAGAGAGAGAGAGAGAGAGAGAGAGAGAGCTGCGCAGCAAACAAGGGCCACAGGTAATGGGGTTCCAATGGACAGAAGGGGGAACAGGTATTGGGATTCAGCTGAAGGTACAGAGACCCTCAATGGCACTTTTTACAGAATAAAAAAAAAAAACAAGGAAGCATGAATATCAGAGAACGGGAAGGGAGTAGGCAGTTCCGTGTCTTTGGGGAGGAAAAAAAAAAATGAAATTTCAGGATAGGGTCTGAAACAGGGAGTGGGTTAGAGCCTGAGGGAACTGACAGTGCTGGGTTTCAGACGTTAAAAAGCAAGTAGGGTTTCAGTGGTTGCTGAAGTTTCCAGAGAAAAGCTAGTTAAGAGTTTTGTCCTTGCTGAAGGCAAGGAACAGGGAGTGGGTTTTCAGGGTATAGTAAGGAATAATTTGTGGAAGGTTTCAACAGCACAGAGAACGGGTAGTGGGAATTTCTGAGAATTTACACAGTAGGTGGTGGCTGCTTCAGAGATGACAGCAACAGGTAGTGGGGATTTCAGAAAACTAGGAAGAGAATATTGAAGAACGGTTCTAGAGGAAAGAATAAAACAGGCAGTGGGGTTTTAGAAAGTAAGGGATGCCAGAATGAGATAGCATGGGAGGAGACTTGAGAGAAGAAGAAAACTCAGTACGAGTTTTCTGTACAGCCACTACAACGTATAATCAAGGTCACCGAAAATAGATCTATCTTTCGTTGGTCTCGGTATAATGCTGTATGATCCGAGCCCCGTGAAACTTTAACCAGGCCGGTGGTGGCCTATCCTATATCGTCGCCAGACGCACGATTATGGCTAACTTTAACCTTAACTAAAATAAAACCTACTGAGGCTAGAGGGCTGCAATTTGGTATGTTTGATGATTGGAGGGTGGATGATCAACATACCAATTAGCAGCCCTCTAGCCTCAGTAGTTTTTAAGATCTGAGGGCGGAAAGAAAAAAAGTGCGGACGGACAGACAAAGCCGGCACAACAGTTTTCTTTCTAGAAAACTAAAAAGCGGTTCTAGAGGAAAGAATAAAACAGGCATTCGGGTTGCAGAAAAATAATGGATACAGGAACGAGACACCACGTGAGGAGATGAAAGAGAAAAAACTCAGTACGGCAATGGAAAAAAAAAACAACAAAAAGTGCCAAATTGGCCCTCCACCACGGCAGAGGTTGAAAATGTATCATCCCCTGGTGATCAGCGCTAATTGCAAATGAAACGCGGGCAGTTCCGCACATCAAAAGAACCCGCCGGAAGCTGTTAATGCTATCAAAAGCATTTATATCGCAAAGTTAATGTAATAACAAGCTTTCATGTGCTGCTTGGAAAGCAATCAATAGCATCTGCATTGAAATGACTCACCCGACCCCTCCCCCACCCCCCGGCGCAGACTGTATTTGTTCATCGGCCGTAATTGTTATTATAAACATTTGCTCATGAACAAGCGGTCTGCGCTTTCCAGTTAAAATAGGAACAAAAACTACAGGAAAAAAAAATATATATATATATACAATTTCGACGAACGGTTAATTTTGCGAGTAAATATATGAATAATCGGTTGAAAAACATTAGGTGATATGTGTGATACCTATCCAATGAGCGAGATAAAAAATATAAAGAGCTTTGAAATTATGGCTAAATACATTTTGTTTCGTGATGAAAAATGCAGTTATGCACATGGATATCTATCTATCTATCTACCTATTTATGTATACATAATAATATATATATTATATATATGTATATATATATATACATAAATATATATCTAATATGTATAATATATACATATATATATATATATATATATATATATATATATATATATATATATAATATATTATAATATATATATATATATATAAAGTATGTATATAAAGTAAAAGAAGGCACTGTATATATATTAAACGAATAAGATATGTACATATATATATATATACACATGTATATATACATATATTTTATACACACACACACACACACACAAAGAAAACAACCACACAGCACGAAAAATCTGGGCGTACCACAAAGACAGCAGCAGCAGCAGTAACCAAAGGGGAACAACTATTTGTTTTCCTGGTCTGCGGTCATATTGCAAAACCAGCGTATATGGGCGTGTGTGAAACGCGACCGTGCAACCCTACCCTAGATTATGTATGGGCTGGAGTGGCCTCCTCGAGTCTTGGGCGGAAGAGGGAGGGGGAGGCGATGAAGCGTGTGTGTGTGTGTATGTATAATATATATGTGTATATACACACACTCACACATATATATATATATATATATATATATATATATATATATATATATATATATATATGTATAGTTCTAGAGAAGAAACTTCATAAAGTTCAATGGTACAATCATACACAGACATATATATATATATATATATGTATATATAAATTATATAAATACATACATACATATATATATATATATATATATATATATATATATATATATATATATATATATATATATAGCTAGGTAGATGGATAGATACATAGATAAAGATTGAAGAAGAAGGAGAGAAATAATTGGAATTACATATCAAGGAGTAGAAGAGAGAGAGAGAGAGAGAGAGAGAGAGAGAGAGAGAGAGAGAGAGAGAGAGAGAGAGAGAGATTGGAAGTGAGGAGGAGATCGTATGGAAGGGGAGAACCAGAGAGAGAGAGAGAGAGAGAGAGAGAGAGAGAGAGAGAGAGAGAGAGAGAGAGAGAGAGAGAGAGAGAAGTGGTAGGGTGTATAGGTTTCGAGAGTTGTAAAATGATGCAATAAAGAAGCCTGGAAGGGGATGAAAGGGGAATGAAAGGATGTTGGGATAAAATGAAAAATAGAATAAAAATTGACACAAACAACAACAAATATGAGGGAACATGAATCCAAGACTGGAGAGAGAGAGAGAGAGAGAGAGAGAGAGAGAGAGAGAGAGAGAGAGAGAGAGAGAGAGAGAGAGAGAGAGAGCATATATATATTTATATATATATATATATATATATATATATATATATATATATATATATATATATATATATATATATATATATATATATATATATATATATATATATATATATATACTGACGGATACAGAGAGAGAATACAGAGAGAGAGAGAGAGAGAGAGAGAGAGAGAGAGAGAGAGAGAGAGAGAGAGAGAGAGAAAATCCAGTTTGGCTGCTACAGGGGAGAGGGCAAGAGGGAAACAGGAAAGAGATTCGACAAACTTCAAAAGAAAGAACTGAACCAAGGGATTGCCAGCCATTCCTCCCTCTCAGGTCAAAACAAGGAAGAAATCTTCTCGCAGGTCGTGAGAACAAACAGACACACACACGGGACAGGGAACACGCGTGCAGCAGCAGAAGCAGCAGCAGCAGAAGCAGCAGCAGCAGTACTGCCATAAAACGCAATATTGGCAGAGAAGCTCCAAGTGGTCATTTTGTGACGTTTCTTTTCCAGAAATATATATATATTTTTCCTTTCAGTTCGATCCAGGGAAAGGGGAAAGGATATTTTGCAACTACTACAGCAGGAGAGTCGAAATCATCGAGGGTTTTACAGATAACTGCCCCTCATGAGAGAGAGAGAGAGAGAGAGAGAGAGAGAGAGAGAGAGAGAGAGAGAGAAGGAACATTTTTTAAACAAAGTTTAAGCTTTTAATATTACAGAGTCTAACAGGGAGAGAGAGAGAGAGAGAGAGAGAGAGAGAGAGAGAGAGAGAGAGAGAGAGAGAGAGAGAGAGAGAATGAACGTTTTGAAGGCAAGTTTAAGCTTTTAATATTATAGAGAGAGAGAGAGAGAGAGAGAGATGAACGCTTTTGAAGGCAAGTTTAAGCTTTTAATATTATAAAGTGAGAGAGAGAGAGAGAGAGAGAGAGAGAGAGAGAGAGAGAGAGAGAGAGAGAGAGAACCAAGGCATTTTAAACAAACAAAGTTTAAGCTTTTAATATTACAGAGTTTAACAGGGAGAGAGAGAGAGAGAGAGAGAGAGAGAGAGAGAGAGAGAGAGAGAGAGAGAGAGAGAGAGAGAGAGAGATGAACGCTTTTGAAGGCAAGTTTAAGCTTTTAATATTATAAAGAGAGATAAGAGAGAGAGAGAGAGAGAGAGAGAGAGAGAGAGAGAGAAGAGAAAGCTTCTCTCAAGACAAGTGTATAGTCAAGTGTAAGCTTTTAATATTATAAGTCACAGAGAGAGAGAGAGAGAGATATGAACGAAGGCAAGTTTAAGCTTTTAATCAAAGGCAAGTTTAAGCTTTTAATATAAGAGAGAGAGAGAGAGAGAGAGAGAGAGAGAGATATGAACGCTTCTCAAGGCAAGTTTAAGCTTTTAATATAAGTCAGAGAGAGAGAGAGAGAGAGAGAGAGAGAGAGAGAGAGAGAGAGAGAGAGAGAGAGATGAAAGCTTTTCAAGGCAAGGTTAAGCTTTTTATAAGTCAGAGAGAGAGAGAGAGAGAGAGAGAGAGAGAGAGAATCAACGCTTTTCAAGGCAAGTTTAAGCTTTTAATATTATAAGAGAGAGAGAGAGAGAGAGAGAGAGATGAACGCTTTTCAAGGCAAGTGTAAGCTTTTAATATTATAAGTGAGAGATAGAGAGAGAGAGAGAGAACCAACGCTTCTCAAGGAAAGTTTAAGCTCTTAATATTATAAGTCAGAGAGAGAGAGAGAGAGAGAGAGAGAGAGAGAGAGAGAGAGAGAGAGAGAGAGAGAGAAATCAACGCTTCTCGGGCAAAGTTTTCCAGCCCATTATCAGCGTCTTACAAACCGTACTCCTTCTCCGACAGCCAATTCATTTCTTTCCAGCGAAACTCGAGTCTACATCATCTTAGTCATTCAGAACTTATCTCTTAAATAAAAAAAAAAAAGGGGGGGGGAGGGGGGAAGAGAGACACCGTCCTTTATCCCAAAGTTATTCAAATAAGACCGGGACATCTCAAACCTCCATTCTACTCAAGGATAGAAGGTTCTCGAAGCGTTATTTCTTAACCGCCAAAGACACTCCATTTCGTCCGAAAGTTATTCACACACACACACACAGAAAAAAAAGCCTCCGAAATACCTCAGTTTATGGTACGCGAGAACTAGCAACCGAAAATCTCGGGAGGAAATTGTTCCTCCTCCTCCTCCTCCTCTTCTTCTTCTTCTTCTTCTTCTTCTTGCTTTCGCTTCCTCCTCTTCCTCCTTTTTCTTCTTCTTTCTTTCTTCTTTTTCTTCTCATTTTCCTCCTCATTCTTCTTCTTCTTCTTCTTCTTCTTCTTCTCTTCTCCTCCTCCTCCGCCTCATTCTTCTTCTTCTTCTTCGCCTCATTCTTCTTCTTCTTGCCTTCGCTTCCTCCTCCTCCTCCTCTTTCTTCTTCTTCTTCTCATTCTCCTCCTCATTCTTCTTCTTCTTCTTTTCTTTTTCTTCTTCTCCTCCCTCCCCCTCCTCATTCTTCTTCTTCCTCTTAGCCTCATTCTTCTTCTTCTTGTCTTCGCTTCCTCCTCCTTCTCCTTTTTCCTCTTCTTCTTC
>NC_089741.1:28007635-28012635 GCF_040412425.1 Macrobrachium rosenbergii
AGTGTTGACACAGAATCAGTTTGAGAGAGAGAGAGAGAGAGAGAGAGAGAGAGAGAGAGAGAGAGAGAGAGAGAGAGAGAGAACCCCTACACGCACAAAATGCACAGCAAAATCATCTTAAATGCCAAAAAGAAGAATCGGGGATTTGTACCGAGAAAATCCCCAACGCAAACACGACAATCCGCGGCGGGTAGTGACTTAATTCCGAAAGTGTATCTCATTATTTACAACATAAACATTTTCGGATTAAAGTGGATGTCTTATTGAATGAGAGAATAACTCACGCAGCAACAATTCTGGACCAGCCCTCATGCAATTCTGATCTCTCTCTCTCTCTCTCTCTCTCTCTCTCTCTCTCTCTCTCTCTCTCTCTCTCTCTCTCTCTCTCATACATCAAAGGCTTTTCTCTCTCCCTCTCCCCTCTTTTCGCCAAATCGGGTCCAGGCCTAGGCAAAATCGAAACATATATTGTGGTTTAGATTTGTCGTGGTAAGGGAAGGCCGGGACCCAGCTTTGATTTACCAGATGGCTGTGTTTAAACGCACATATGCAATGACTCCCTTTTCCTTCCCTTGCTTTAGTTCTCGTTCGAAATGAATAAGAATATAATAAATATAATATAATAAATTCACATTTTTGTTTGCTAACAAACAAACAAGAGAATTGTGTTTACAAGCACATATGCAATGACTCCTTTTCCTTTCCTTTGCTTTAGCTCTCGTTCGAAATGAATAAGAATATAATAAATATAATAAATATAATATAATAAATTCACATTTTTGCTTGCTAACAAACGAACAGGAGAATTGTGTTTACAACCAGATTCCTTTGCTTTAGGTTTGACTCTAAATGACCAAGAATATAACAAATGTAATAAATATAATGTATTACAATAAATTCTCATTTTTGTTTGCTAACAAACAAACAAACAAACAAGAGAATTGTGTTTACAACCAGATTCATTTGTTTTAGGTTTGACTCAAAATGACCAAGAATATAATAAATATAAATATAAAACTATAAATTCACATTTTTGTTTGCTAACAAACAAACAAACAAGAGACTTGTGTTTACAACCAGATTCCTTTGCTTTAGGTTTGGGGTTGACTCTAAATGACCAAGAATATAATAAACATAATAAATATAATACAATAAATTCACATTTTTGTTTGCTCACAAACAAACAAGAGAATTGTGTTTATAACTAGATTCCTTTGCTTTAGGTTTGGCTCGAAATGACCGAGAATATAATAAATGTAATAAATATAACATAATATAATAAATTCAAATTTTTGTTTGCTAACAAACAAACAAGAGAAATGTGTTTCCAAGCAGATATGAAACGATTCCCTTTTCATTCCCTTGATTTAGTTCTGGCTCGAAATGACCTAGAAAATAATAAAAGTAATAAATATATAATGTAACAAATTCACATTTTTATTCACTAACAAACAAACAAGAGAATTGTGCATAAACACCGGTATGAAATGTTTAGTTCTCCGGTTCTCCTTGTTTTTTAGCTGTTGTTGTTATTCAAATTTTATGATAGAATTCTGAATGCAATGAAACAAATTCCATTCTTTTTTTTTTTTTTTGGTTCGACATGAGAATTGTAAAAGCATTTACAAATACAATGACTGAATTTGAATGTGAATCTGGTTATGTGAACTCGGTTTTATTTTATTTTTGTTTCAATTTGCGCTGCAGTTTGTATTTCAATGCAACAAAAAATATTTTCGTGTCGATGTATTTTTTTTTTTTTTTGTCGAAAAGTGTGTTGCATTTTAATAAAGGTACTGATGCAACTGGTGCTCATTAAACACGGACGTACACAGCACAAATTATATATATATATATATATATACACACATATATATATATATATATATATATATATATTTATATATACATACATATATATATATATATATATATATATATATATATATATATATATATTGTATTAGATATAGATATATATGTATGAATGTATGTATGTATGTATTTATATACATATACAAACACACACACACACATATATATATATATATATATATATATATATATATATATATATATATATATATATATATATATATATATACATATGAAATATATATTATAAAAATCTAGCATATGCATATATAAATCACAGACACGTGATTTATACACTAACACGCACCAAAGATATATATATATATATATATATATATATATATATATATATATATATATATATATATAAAACATACATCTGTGTCTAATTAAACAGACCTGGCCATTTTTCTTTTTTTTCGCAGCAGGTGGGAACCGCATGGAAAGAGTTCATCCAAGTTTTAATTGTCTATTAAACATTGCCAAGGAAGTTGTGCATCTTCTCTTCAAACAAAGCCATTATATTCCCGGCGGGAGAGGAGAGCAATGCATAAAAAAAAAAAAGTTTCCAGCAACAGGGAGCAACGCTGAAGCAACAGACACAAATAGAAACAATCTCACTTTTCTTTTAATAACAGCAAATAGCCTGTCGGTCACCGTCTCCGGCGTGGATATCTGTAATATTAATAAAATCCGAGTGGACCTGGTTTGTCCTCCCCGGGGTGACCCCGGGGGTGACAGTAGAGGAGACATGACAGCCACCACCCCCTTTGCAAACTGGTTCGTACGCCCCGGGTGGGAATGGGGTAGGTACGGAACAGGGAAGGTAGGAGAGACATCCACCCTCCTCCTGCAAACCTGTTTGTCCGCCCCCGTGTGCGGAGCTGGTTAGGTCGGGGAGACAGCAGCGCCGAGTTCCAGCGCGCGTAGCGCGCGCCAACACACTCGTTGTAAATAGTACTGTAATTTATCATCAGCCCAGCGTCTCTACAAATTTATCCAATATGGAAGCACAGCTACTCTTTTTCCTAACGTTTCTGGATGCGATTTTCGCAGAAATTATCTGAGAATCAGAATTAGACACAAAAACAGCTCTACTTACCTTCCCGTGGTTCGAACCCGTGCTGAGAGGCGAGAGAGCTTTCAGCACCAACCCAAGTACGCTGCAACGTTCAGAGATCTGGAAAATATGACAAGTAGTCTGAAGTTTTGTTAAGCCTGGAATTCTAAATAATAAATTTTAATTATGTGAGATAGGCTGTTTCTGCTTAGGGCTCAAGATTGTCAGTTTTTTTTTTTTTTTAATAACTGGAAGTCAAGTTCTATTGAAGAATACTGTGATGATTCTGAATGCAGAGTTAATCATTATTTCTCAAGATTAAGAGATTACTCTCCAACAAAAGGGGGATATTCTTTTCCAGAATTTTCATTACATACTGAATGCAATAAACGCATATATATATATATATATATATATATATATATATATATATATATATATATATATATATATATATATATATATATATTTATATATATATAACGTATGTATATATATATATATGTATATATATATATATATATATATATGATAACTTCCTTTGCTGCAATGTAACTAGATTTACAAAATACCATTCTCCTAAAATATTATTGTCTCCTTATCTCAGTTTCACACACACACACACACACAGATGCACACACATTTATATATATATATGTGTGTGTAATAAAGGACATATATATGTGCATATATATATATATATATATATACATATATATATATATATATATATATATATACATGTAATATACATATATATATATATATACTGTATATATATGTCCTTTATTACAATAAAACTAAATATACAAAATACCGTTCCCTTACATATTACATATTATTACCTCTGCAACTCAACTTCAATAAGAAATTATCTTCACTGAAAAAAAAGGAGCGCAATTTACTACAAAAGACAGAAAAAATATATAAGGTAACCTTTCCCTGAAAAAAAAAAAAATCACGAGCTTGTCCATATTACTTTTTATAAGCAGCCATGAAGTATTCAAAACTTAATCATGACTTCATTAGCCCTGAATTTTTACGGGGAGGGGGAGGGGAGGGGGTGGAGTTGGGGTTTGGGGAGGGATGGGCGATGTCAAAAAATTAAGATTTAACGAGAGAATGACCAAGTTCTGACATAAATCCCTGTCTGGAATATGAGAGGGTTTTCAACATCGCAGTCACAAAAGGAGGCGTTTCATTTGACGAGCTTGCCATTCTCGCTGTAATGAATTCGTCAGTACATTTAATTCCTCCTCCTCCTCCTCCTCCTCCTCCTCCTCCTCCTCCTCCTTCTTCTCTTCTTCTTCTTCTTCTTCTTCTTCTTCTTCTTCTTCTTCTTCTTGCTTCCTTCGGGCTTGGCTGCACAGAGGCATTAGGTTACGTCCCTTTGACCAGCCTTAGCCATTGAAAAAATTATCTTTATTCATCATTACTAGTAGTTCACTTTTCCCCTTATTTTTTCTTTTATTTTATTGTATTTAGCATTCAATCCCTTTATGATTAAGCTCCTACTTTCTTCTTTTTTTCCTTTTTCTTGTTTTATTCAGGCCTGGGCTAGAAAAAGACATTAGTTTCAGTCCCTTTGACCAGCTTTGGCCTTTGAAAAAATCATCTTCGTTCATCATTGCCCCAATTCCCTTTTATCTCTTTATTTCTTTTATTTAATTGTACTTAACATTCAATCGCTTCGTAAGCTCCTACCTTTTTTCTCCTTTTTCTTCTATCCCTCAGGCCTGGGCTAGAAAGGGTCATAAGGCTACCATTCCTATTGGCTCTTACAAAAAAGCCTTCGATCTTAAAATATCTTTATCCATCGTTACCTTTAAATCTTTATTTATCTGCTATCTTTATATTTTTTTTTCAGCTGTCTAAAGCACTATAACCTTTGCTTGTCATAAATTCCAATTATTATTGTTTAAATTACTTGTATTATTGATGTGCTGTGAATCACTCTCCGGCGCTTTCCCTTAGGAGTGATAATAACGGGTAATAGTCATAATTATAATCAACATTTAATTTAGCTTTTTTTTTCATCGATCACTTTATTTACAGTTTGCTATAT
>NC_089741.1:28017635-28025135 GCF_040412425.1 Macrobrachium rosenbergii
AATAACGTTTAACAATTATCAGCAAGACTCTGATAAAACAATATGGCTAAATGAAATTACAAAGTATAAATAACGTTTAAAAATCATCAGAACTGCTTTGATAAAAAATATGGCTCTATGAAATTACAACGTATAAAGAATGTCTAAAAGTTATCAGCAATACTTTGAACAAGCAATGTGGCTAAATGAAATTACAAAGTTTAAATAGAGTCTAAAAATTATCAGCAATACTTTGATAAAGCAATACGGCTATATGAAATTACAAAGTGTAAAGAATGTCTAAAAGTTATCAGCAGTACTTTGATAAAACAACAAAGGGCTACATGAAATTACAAAGAATAAATAATTTCTAACATTATCAGCAACACTATGAAGACACAACATACAAAAAATATTACGATTTGCACAGTTCTTTCCAACACTCGCTCTTAAGAAAAAGAGGCAAAACTAATAAGTATAAGTATAACACCTGGCATTATTGACTGAAATTTGCTCACAAGAGGTGAATAAAATCAGGGCGAAAGATACAAACAGTTTGCAAAATTAATAACAATATTTTGAGAAAAATAACAGCACAGGTACCATATTTAGCTAATATAGTTTTGACCACAATGCCCTCCTACGAATGGCGATAAAATTATCAAGAACTATCTTGATAATCTCCAGCATTATTTGTAAAGCGTTGACTGAAATAAACCAGAAAAATGACTCCTAAGAATCGGAATAAAATTACAAGCTAAAGCATAACTAACAATAATTGACTGATAGTTACTAAAATTGGCGTCACAACATATAGGTTGCTGAAGCCGGCTTAAATAAGATATGATAAGATTTAACAACGACATCTAAATACTCCTTGCATTTCAATACATTTTTATCTGTTTATTAATTCATTAATTTATTTTTCTTTTTATTAAGCGAGATCTACTCTTTCTGTACTTTCCCTTACCTCATCTTCCTTCTTCCTAATGAACACCATAATATTCTTTGGAAACTTGAATTTCAAGTCAATGACCCGTTCGGTGGGCTTGTTCCATATGAATAGGGTTCGTCTTCTGAATAATAATAATAATAATAATAATAATAATAATAATAATAATAACAAATGAACACTACATTCTTTGGGAGCTTGAATTTCAAGTCAGTGGCCCCTTTGGTGGGCTTGTTCCATATGAATAGGGGTCACCTTCTGAATAATAATTATAATAATAATAATAATAATAATAACAACAACAACAAAACAACAACAATAATAATAATAATAATAATAATAATAATAATAATAATAATAATAATAATAATAATAATAAAATTAATAAATTATCACTATTTTCTTTGGAAGCTTGAATTTCAAGTCAGTGGCCCCTTTAGTGGGCTTGTTCCATATGAATAGGTTCATCTTCTGAATAATAATAATAATAATAATAATAATAATAATAATAATAATAATAATAATAATAATAATAATAAATAATAATAATAATAGTAATAATAATAATAATAATAATAAATAATAATAATAAATAATAAAATAAATGTACACTATATTCTTTGGAAGCATGAATTTCAAGTCAATGGACCTCTGGTGGGGTTGTTCCAAATGAATAGGTCTCGTCTTCTGAATAATAATAATAATAATAATAATAATAATAATAATAATAATAATAATAATAATAATAATAATAATAATAATAAATGTACACTATATTCTTTGGAAGCATGAATTTCAAGCCAATGGCCCCTCTGATAGGCTTGCTCCATTTGAACAGGTCTCATTTTCTGAATAATAATAATAATAATAATAATAATAATAATAATAATAATAATAATAATAATAATAATGAAACACCTTTGATCAGAGATCGCTCACGAGAAAATGAGATTAAAAAAACTGCAAAGAAACGCCTAAAGAAAATCCAAAAACCCTGCCAAAATTCACCACCCTCCCAGAGGACACACATCCACAATGCAAGCAAGAGGCCCGAGACAGACTCACGGAAGCGAGGCACGTGTGCCAACGATTGCAAACGTAGCTTAAATCTCTCGGAGTAACAAAGAAAGAGCACCCCGGGCGCATAAATTTGCAATGCCACGCGAAGTAGCGGAGAATTGAATAGAAGTTGCAACGCCACATGAAGTGATAATAATAATAATAATAATAATAATAATAATAATAATAATAATAATAATAATAATAATAAAATAATAATAAATTTAAAGCTCAAGGCCATATACAGGGAATATAAAAGTTGCGATAGGATGCGAAGTGACAGTACCACTGCAAGTTTGCAATAATACATAATAATAATAATAATAATAATAATAATAATAATAATAATAATAATAATAATAATAATAATAAGAATAATACATTTTATTTCAGCTCAATGCCATATACATGGAATATACAAAGTGGAGACAATGACATATACACAATTTAGATACATGAGATAACATGACAAAAAATGATAATCGGCAATATCTGCACAATTGCTGAAGAAGTAGAAAAAATAGTAATCATCATGATGGCAATGACAGTAATACTACTGAGAATAATAGTAATGATAACGAGGTCACAACACAATGCAACAATGCCAAGCAAAATGGCAAATAAACTTAAACAAGAAATGATAAGAAATGCACAGCACTGCGCAAGCTACGGACATGGCACTGAACTTCTACGGGCTGGGAGGAGTCCGGGGGTCAGCAATAGTCTCCCTGATCCAATTTAGAATAGCATATAGAATTTAGGCCAAAGGCCAAGCGCTGGGACATATGAGGTCATTCTGCGCTGAAAAGGAAGCTGATAGTAAGAAGGTTTGACAGGTGTAACAGAAGGAAAACCTGGCAGTTGCACTATGAACCAATTGTTAGGAGAGGGAGGAAAGTAAGATGGAAGAAAGAGAATATGAAAGGAGGTACAGTAAAAGGAATGAGAGGGGTTGCAGCTAGGGGCCGAAGGGATGCTGCAAAGACCCTTAAGTAATGTCTACAGTGCACCGCATGAGGTGCACTGACGGTACTACCCCCCTACGGGACTAATCCCTATTACACCAAGGGGAGAGGCATATGCAGGCATAAGCTACCATCCTTTCACAACACAGCATATAAACCACCATGATCTCAAAACCCTCAGTGACCAAGCCCATAAGAATTGCAACGCCAAACTGCAACGCTGCCAAAAAAAGCTGCAATACCAAACTACACAAACCACACCAAGTGCCAATATCACACAAGAGTTGCAGCAATTGCAGCAACAGCAAGACAACACAAAGCGGCAATACCAGCAGGAACATAATACCCTGCAAGACTGCGCAACAACAGAAGGGATAAAAAAAAAAAAAAAAAAAAAAAGAGTGCCGTAGAAAAGCCACGGCCATGTTGCAACACCCACTCCCACGTCACTCACGCTGTCTTTTTCCATTTCATTACGTCCCTTCCACACGTCGCGTACATGATTTTTAATTAAACTTTTCGAGCACCTTGCTTGCTTTTTTTTTTTTTTTTTTTTTGAACGATTGGATGTAGTGGCAGTTCGAGAAAATACGCCAATTTCCTCTTTCAGGTAGAAGGTAAAACACAGTTTGAAAATCAGTTTTTTCCCTTTAACTCTGTGTGTCTTTTTGATTTAGCTCCTTTATACCAAAATGAATTATGTTATTCATTTTATTTATATATTCAATTTCCTGTAGTTTACTTTACAATGAATCATTATCAGAAGCGGGGAGAGAGAGAGAGAGAGAGAGAGAGAGAGAGAGAGAGAGAGAGAGAGAGAGAGAGCAAAACTAAGTACGGAAACTTTTAAAACTGGTTGATAAATGACACCTGTGTCACACCTGTACAACGAAACCTCTCAGGTACTTTATTCCTCCTCTTCCTCCTTCTTCTTCTTCTTCTTCTTCTTCTTGCTCACGACTAGAACTCAGATTTGCATTAGTCCAACGTGTTTGTCTTCTATGATATTTTTAACCTTGCAGTTAGTGTTTACGGCAGAAAATGGTATACTGTTCTACCTTAATACTTTAATGTACCTCTAAGGTTTAAAAGCCGCAAGACTTACGCCTTCGTGTGTAATTTAGCCAGCAATAAGTCCTTCCAGCAGGTGAGTTTATTTAACACTAGCTATTTAAAGTTATGTAATATATATATATATATATATATATATATATATATATATATATATATATATATATATATATATATATATATATATATATATATATATATAGATATATATATTCATGCATTTTTTCATAGTAACATAACATCACTTCTTCTCAGGCTACTAAGCTCGTACTGTGGAAGAGCGCTTAGGTGTGCATTAATCTCTCTCTCTCTCTCTCTCTCTCTCTCTCTCTCTCTCTCTCTCATTTACCTAATCCTTTGTCTTTGTCTAGCCCGGATCCTGACCTAATGTCGTTGCTTAGCGAGAATAGAATCACGTTCGGCCGAGGGAATTTAAACGAGAGCCGGAAATCTCATTTAATTCCGCCAGAGCGAAACTCGCCATGAGTTCCTCCACTTCTGTTCCCCTCCCCTTCCTCCCTCCCCTCTTCCCCTCCCATACCTCTCAGTTATGAGTGCCCATTCACGTCCCCACCCTCTCTCCCTAACCTTCTATAATCCCTCCCCATCTATCTGTCATTCTTCCGTGAGTTCGCCTTTCCCCTCCCAAACCTCCCTCCTATGAGTGCCCATTAACGTCCCCACCCCCTCTCCCACTACCCTACCGTGATCCCTCCCCCATCTATCTGTCATTCTTCCATGAGTTCGCCCTTCTCCCCTTCCCTTCCCCTCCCCAAAACCTCTAGTTATGAGTTCCCCTTTCCTCCCTACTCTACTAATATCCTCCCCATCTGTCAATCATTCGTCCATGAGATCCCCTTCTCCCTCTTCCCCTTCCCCTCCCCAACCTCTGTTATGAGTTCCATTCACGTTCCCCTCCCCCTCCTTCCTACTCTACTAATATCCTCCTCCATATCCGTCCATGATCCCCTCCTCCTCTGAATTCCCCTCCCCAAACCTCTGTTATGAATATCCACCACGTCCCCAACCCCTTTCCTCCCTACTCTAATAAGATCCTTCCCCATCTGTCAATCATTCTTCCATGAGATCCCCTTCTCCCCCTCCCTTTCCCCCTCCCCAAAACCTCTCTGTTAAGAGTTCCCATTCACGTCCCCACCCTGCTTTCCTCACTACCCTACTAATACCCTCCCCACCTGTCAATCATTCGTCCATGAGATCCCCTTCCCCTCCCTCCCCTGACCCGTCACTCACTCCCTCCTCAACCTGTTACGAGTCCCTTCATTTATTCCTCACCTTCCTATGCCTTTTCTCTCTTTCCCAAAACCCACCTGCGAGGCCCTCCCTACTTTCTCCCCCCAACCTCATCAAGAACCAAGCACCTCCACCTCCTCTTCCACCCATCCCCGCACTGGACTCTTCCTCAAACCAAGCACACATGCAAGCATTTGACAGTGTTATGGCCTGAGAGCGCTCTGCTTGCTTTAACTAGGGTGACGTCACAGTGCTTGCGTTGCTGGAAAGCACAAATGAGTTGAATTTGTGTGTTTGCTGCGTGGCTGGGCTGCTGAGGGAAGTGTTTCGATTATTGTGGTAACTCTTTAATTATTAGTTTTATTTTGCTTGAATTATTATAGTAATTTTTTAAATTATTATAGTATTATGTGTTACTTTAAAGTATTATATTATATAGTATTATACATACACACACGCATATATATATATATATATATATATATATATATATATATATATATATATATATATATATATATATATATATATATATATATATATATATATATATATATATATATATAATACAGGTAAACTTTTCTATTAAAAACAGAAGCAGTTCATGAATTGGTTATTTTGAATAATTTATTTTAACAGTAAGATGTCTTTCATTCTTTAGTTACACTGAAACAAACATATATACACACACACAATATATATATATATATATATATATATATATATATATATATATATATATATATATATATATATATATATATACTATATAATTTTTTAATGCTCAAAAAAGTGAAAACCCATTGCGCCTTTGTTAAATAAAATCCCGAGACTCTTGACATATCGCGCCATTACAAAATCTCTTAGCCCAGATAGTCGGTCTGAATCTCTCTTTTAATGCTTCCTCCATTACATAAAGTGGATAAAATGCTACTTACGTAATTTATTCTGTTTACAAGTTTTACAGACTTCTCTGCGCACGCTCTGCAAATGCATGAATGTTTGTTGGTATGAATTAAATATTTTTTTTATTTACTGTTTGTTTGTTTGTTTGTTTGTTTGTGTCTGTTGCAATCTGGTCTTGACGAGGTGTGCTAAAACAAACACGGAAGGTTACCTTATCGTTGATACATTTAACACAGAAAAACAAATGTACCTTTTAATTCGTGTTCAGTATATTTATCTATATATATCTATATATGTATACACACATATATATATACATAAACATATTAAAACACACACATACATACATATATATATGTATATATATACAGTATATATATATATATATATATATATATATATATATATATATATATATATATATATATATATATATATATATATATACATTAACTGTGATTCATCATTAACTGATTCTGAAAAAATGGAAAGTGTTAATAGCATTACCATTGCCAGTCTTACATCATCTTACTTTAGATATTTCCTTATGCCATAATTATCATACCCTTTCTTGTCCACTGCTTTCCAATAGAATTAAAATTAACCAACTTCTTTATTATCTTTTCAGGTAAGTGGGATGTCTGGAAGAGGCGAATCTTCCTTTGTAAGTAGAATCAAATTGATTTGACTGAAAAATAAAGAATTTCTCTCCTCTAGGTTAAATCACTTTGAAATGGATTAAGACATGTGAAAAATATAATGGTGATGGTAAACTTTAAATGATATATTCAGAAAAGGTTCAAGTTCGGATATGCAACCCCCTTTAAATATTAATTTTGAATATCTGTCGTCACAGCTTGGAAAGGTAAAAGATACCGTATTCTGTTGAGTTGAATATAGAATTTAAGACAAAGGCCAAGCACTGGGACCTATGAGGTCATTCAGCGCTGAAACGGAAATTGACAGTTGAAAGGTCTGAAAGGTGTAACAGGAGGAAAACCTCAAAGCAGTTGCACCATGAATCAATTGTTAGGAGAGGCTGGAAAGTAAGATGGAAGAAAGAGAATATGAAAGGAGGTGCGGTAAAAGGATTGAAAGGGGTCACAACTAGGGGGTCGAAGGCACGGTGCAAAGAACCTTAAGTAATGCCTACAGTGTACACCATGAGGTGTACTGATGGCGATACCGCCCTACAGGGGGAATCGGATTACATGTGAAAAATACAATGGTCATGGTAAACGCTTTAAATTCTGGACTTAATAAAGAATCAAATTCGGATATGCAGCCCCCTTTTAAATATTCACTTTGAATATCTGG
>NC_089741.1:28027635-28030135 GCF_040412425.1 Macrobrachium rosenbergii
TTTGTGGGGGAGGGGGCAAAAATATGACTCCTATCATCGAATGCTGTTATGCCACGGGCCAAAATGGGAGGAGAGGAGAGGAGAGTCTTATCGGAAGTGTTCTATATGGCTTCTCTTTCTCCTCCTCCTCCTCCTCCTCTCTCCTTCTTCTTCTTCTTCTTCTCTCTCTCTATCTCTATCTCTGAAGACCCTTTAAGAGAAAGTGCATGAAATCCTTCTCTCCCACTCTCTCTTTCCGCAGTTTTCCCAGACTGTTTTACTGTATAAGTCCTCCAATGTTCCATCTCTCTCTCTCTCTCTCTCTCTCTCTCTCTCTCTCTCTCTCTCTCTGAAGACTCTTCAAGAGGAAGTGTATAAAATCCTCTCTCTCTCTCTCTCTTTGAAGAATCTTCAAGAGGAAGTGCATAATAACCCTCTCTCTCTCTCTCTCTCTCTCTCTCTCTCTCTCTCTCTCTCTCTCTCTCTGTGTGACTAACTGGATAAAGCATTGGTCTAGTGCCTCATTGGTCAGAGGTTCAAGTGTCATATCTTCTGTGGCTGAGTGAATATAGCGTTTGATTGTTGCCACATTGGTCAGTTGTTCGAATATTTAAGGAGGTCTGTCGAACTAATAATATAACATGGGCAGTATTCAAAATGTAATAGTAGTACTTGCAGTGTTAGTAATAGTAGAAGTAGAACTAAAAATCTTAACAACAACAATGATATATTATAAGAAAATAATTTCCACACACCATGAAATAAAATTCCTTTCGACCAAAAATCCTCAACAAATAAAAATTTAGATCCTGCCATTATTTACGACAGCAAAATTTCAACTTCCGTCGACAGCAAATTTTCAACTTTAAAAGAGTTTCCGAAATACAAATCAATCTGAAGGTTCTGTGAAGAAGAAACTTTCTGAGTCTTAAAGAAGCGAAAATGTCAGAGTCACGCTTATCACGGAAGACTGACTAAGCGACGCAGAGTAGTTCTTATCGGAAAAATAATGAAGCATCACTTATTCTTATCACGGGGTGAAGAAACATTACTAAACTTCAACCGTAAAGCTTAGAGGAGCCATGCTTCTCTTAAGAATAGCCCCAAGCAATCAATGGATAGTGTCAGAACAGATTATCAAAGGTAACATAAGAATGAAGATTTGGCTCAAATATAAACACTTTGCGCTTCCAGTCTAGTATAATATATATATATATATATATATATATATATATATATATATATATATATATCTGAGTAAGAACAAGGTTAATCTCCTCTGTGTACCTTAGAAAACTTATGTAAGCTATTGCTTTTGTCTACAATAGCAACTTATTCCAGTGGATTTCTTTGAGACTTATTTAAATCCTATTACACAGTATGTTTAAATATTATTATTATATTGTCTATATAAGCCATATGTTGACCTAATTTACATACGCAAAGCTATGTCATATATATGTTGACCTACATTTGTATTCGTCTGTCTACGTCTGCAAGACGTTAACCGAGATTTCTACCGGTTTGCAAAAGTCAGCGAGGCGTTAACCGAAATGTTTATCGGTCTGCAAAATTCAGTGAGACGTTAACCGAGATTTTTATCGGTTTGCAAAACACGGCTAAACATTAAGCGAGGTCTATATAGGTTTACAAAATCGTTAACCGTGATCTATGTCACTTTGCAGAAGTTAACGAGGATTTGTATCGTTCTGCACACGTCAGCGAGACGCTAACGGATAATCACATTTGCTTACACGTCAACTAGACGTTAACTGAGCTTGACATCAGTCTGAATACGTCTGCAAAACTCCCGCAAAGATTGCCATCCAGGTCATCGACCACTTAACCTAGCTTCATATCAGTTTGTCTGTGACCACTTAACCTACCTTCATATCAGTCTGTCTGTGACCACTTAAACTAGCTTCATATCAGTCTGTCTGTGACCACTTAACTTAGCTTCATATCAGTCTGTCTGTTACCACTTAACGTACCTTCATACCAGTCTGTCTGTGACCACTTAACCAAGCTTCATATCAGTCTGTCCGTGACCACTTAACCAAGCTTCATATCAGTCTGTCTGTTACCACTTAACTTACCTTCATATCAGTCTGTCTGTGACCACTTAACCTACCTTCATATCAGTCTGTCTGTGACCACTTAAACTAGCTTCATATCAGTCTGTCTGTGACCACTTAACCTAGCTTCATATCAGTATGTCTGTTAACACTTAACGTACCTTCATACCAGTCTGTCTGTGACCACTTAACCAAGCTTCATACCAGTCTGTCTGTGACCACTTAACCAAGCTTCATATCAGTCTGTCTGTGACCACTTAACCTAGCTTCATATCAGTCTGTCTGTGACCACTTAACCTACCTTCATATCAGTCTGTCTGTGACCACTTAACCTAGCTTCATATCAGTCTGTCTGTTACCACATAACCTAGCTTCATATGAGTTTGTCTGTGACCACTTAACCTAGCTTCATATCAGTCTGTCTGTGACCACTTAACCTAGCTTCA
>NC_089741.1:28035135-28047635 GCF_040412425.1 Macrobrachium rosenbergii
GCAGCCCTCTGGCCTCGGTAGTTTTAATTCTATTTAAGGTTAAAATCAGCCATAATCGTGCGTCTGGCAACGCAACAACACAGGTCACCAAGGCCGGCTGAGAGTTTCATGGGCCGCGGCTCAAACATCATTATACCGAGACCACCGAAAGATAGATCTATTGTCAATGGTCTTGATTATGCGCTGTAGCGGCTGTACAGAAAACTCTATTGCGCCGAAGAAACTTCGGCGCATTTATTACTTGTTTACTTCTGCTTCTCATTCCTCTTTACTTTATTGTTCAGCGACTTTTGTTTTTCATTTCTCAATATTCATTATCTGGTTACCTTAGTTTCGTTCCTCGTGTTGTGTATTTATCTTATTTTCTCAAAATCTTTTCTTTTCGTCCTCTGGCCACTACCTCCTTTCGCTTCCAAGTTACTCCTGCTTCTCACTCCTTTATTATCGCCCTCCTATTACCTTCGTTTTTCGTTCCTTCCCTTTCATTCTTTGTTTGCCATTGTATCTTCACCCATTTCCTTCCGTGTTCCTGATCTCTTTATTCCTATATTCTCTTTCGTTTTCCTATTTACTTTCATTTCCCAGTTCCGTCCATTTGTTTTATTTTAATTTTACCTTTGTCTCTCATTCCTTTGCATAATTTCTATCATTCAAACTTTTCCAAATAATCTATTTCTTAGATTGTGAGTTTAGCAATATTTTGAAGAACCGGTCTATTATATACTTCGTACTTTTCTTAAATCAAACAAGTTTCGTTACAAAAAGAATACCTCATCAATTTAAGCTTCTGAAGAGATCGAATACTGCTCTTTGCATATACGGCTTCAAGAATTATCAACTGAGGCATTTAACGTTAAAACACATAAACAACAACGGTTGAGTATGTCGGGTTGAGACTAACTGTTAAACTATAAATACAAAAACAAAGACTGGTAGAGTATTATCTATGGCTTTGAGACACCTTAACTGAGGAATTAAAAACTATAAATACAAAAACAAAGACTTATCAACTGGTAGAGTATGTCTCGAAATCTATGGCTTTGAGACTTCTCAACTGAGGAATTTAACTGAAAAATACAAAAACAATAAATGGTAAGTATGTCTCGAAATCTATGGCTTTCAGACTTATCAACTGAGGCATTTAGCTGTAAAAAAAAAAAAAAAAAACAAAAAAACTGAGGAATTTAGCAAAAAATAAAAACAATAAATGGTAGAGTATGTCTCGAAATCTATGGCTTTCAGACTTATCAACTGAGGCATTTACCGTAAAAAAAAAAAAAAAAAAAGACTGGTAGAGTATGTCTCGAAATCTATGGCTTTGAGACATAGCAACTGAGGCACTTAACTATAAATACAAAAACACAGACAGACAGAACAGACATTTGAGTACGTCTGGAAACTTCATATACGTACTGCAACACCCCCACCAACTACTACGTTAGATTTGATCAGCAGCGATGGCTATAAATTTACGGAATGACATATGACGTCCTGCTGGCGAGCTGTGACACAGATGGCCTCTTTCATAGAGATACCAGCTCGAGCGGTCGAGCTACTGGTCTTGTTTTGCTTACAATATCTGGTGTGATGTGAATAATAACGGAAGTGTGAGGCTTTTACTTTATTACTTCAGAAGTTCAAGCGAAGGCGCAGTGCATTGCTATCCTAACACTATTCTCCTTGCATTTCAATGCATTTTTATCTATTTGTTAATTTGTTAATTCTATTTTTCTTTTTCATAAAAGAGGATCTCTTCTTTCTTTATTTCCCTTTATCTCCTCCTACTTCTTCCCAGTGAACACCATAATGTTCTTTGCAAGCTTGAATTTCTAGTTAATGGACACTTTGGTGGGCTTGTTCCATATGAATAGGTTCCGTCTTCTGAATAATAATAATAATAATAATAATAATAATAATAATAATAATAATAATAATAATAATAATAATAATAATAATAATCATAATAATTTTCAAGTCAATGGCCCCTTTGGTGGGCTTGTTCCATATGAATAGGTTCTGTCTTCTGAATAATAATAATAATAATAATAATAATAATAATAATAATAATAATAATAATAATAATAATAATAATAATAATTTCAAGTCAATGGCCCCTTTGGTGGGCTTGTTCCATACGAATAGGTTCCATCTTCTGAATAATAATAATAATAATAATAATAATAATAATAATAATAATAATAATAATAATAATAATAATAATAATATTAAGGAAATAAATTAAAGATAATATATGGATAAATTCGGAGAGAGATTTCTTACCCGTTTTGCTAACAATATCTGATGTGACGTGAATTATAATGGGAAGTCTGAGCCCTTTACTCTACTAATTAAATAAACCAGAACTACAAAAGAAGTGTCAGACCAGTGGTTATTAACCTTTTAATTACCACGCCCCCTCTAAAAGACGGTCCTCCCTCCACGCCCCCTTGCATCTATGAGTAAAATTCCTCCCAGATTTAAAGGAAAATAAATAAAAAAAGAGAGAAAGAGAAGGGATGATTTCGAGGGACAGGGAGGGAAGTGAATAATCACAAAACATGGTAAGCCCAGCGATGCTTCTGATTTTTTTCATAAACTTCTGAATGTTAGTTCCTCACCCTTCTTAAGAGAATAACGAATATATGATTAGAGAATTTTTATTTTTTCCCACTGTTCGCTCCTCCCTGGAAATTAGGGGCACTCCCAGGTTGAGAACCACTGTGTTAGACCTTTACTTTAAGCAAATAAATTAAAGGGCATATATGGATAAATTCAAGAGAGAGATTAGTTATTGGTTACAATAACCCATATCTTGGTAATTATTCCGAAGCCTAAAACATTAAATAAATATCATACATAAATAAATATATAAATGCATAAATATATAAACATATATATATATATATATATATATATATATATATATATATATATATAATATATATATATATATATATATATATATATATATATATATATATATATATATATATATATATATATATATATATATATATATGCACTCCATTGTTTCTCTTTCCTTCGTGGATTTTGTCTTTATTTATATATTCATCACGTTCTATATTTCCGTGACTCAGTGATACATACATACATGCACACATGCATGCATACACACACACACACATTATATATATAAATTTTATCCAGACATTTCATCCAGTCATGAAAATTCAAGCAAAACTTAAAACATACCTGAGATATTTTGCTGAATTACGAAAATTCAGGCGAAACTTAGAATTCACGGCTGAAAAGCTCCGAGCATTAAACGCTCTTCGGAGTTTCACTGTGCAATCGATTTAATCCGAAAGGAATTTTAACTTCCACATTTTTTTTTGAACAGGGACTAAAAATCACGCATTACACTGCGGTAAGCCAAGCGCCCCTTTAACCTAGCCTGGGTGAAAGGGCATTTGAAAATGGTTGCAAGAATCTTATTTGTAAACAATCATTATTTTCTTTGGTTTTATGAAATTTAGGTCGTTGAGACTAAGTTTCACAAAATCAAGCCAGCCATTCAGCGCTTAAGACGGCGAAAAGAGGGAGTTGGAGTGGTTAGACAGCACGATACAGAGATCCAGAAAACGAAGGATATGAAGTACAAGGATCTGAAGGTGGAATTAGGGGAACCGCCCCCCTACCCCCGCCCCCAGTTGCAATAAGAAGTAACAGAGATTGGACGCAAGACTGTATAAAGGAAGCCGGAATGGAGGTAAAATAAAAAGGATAACAAGTAAAAAATTGCGCCGAAGTTTCTTCGGCGCAATGGAGTTTTCTGTACACCGCTTAATCAAGACCACCGAAAATAGATCTACCTTCTGTTGGTCTCGGTATAATGCTGTATGAACCGCGGCTCATGAAACTTTAACCACGGCCCGGTGGTGGCCTATCCTATATCGTTGCCAGAAGCACGATTATGGCTAACTTTAACCTTAAATAACATAAAAACTACCGAGATTAGAGGGCTGCTATTCGGTATGTTTGATAATTGGAGGGTGGATGATCTACATACCAATTTGCAGCCCCCTAGACTTAGTAGTTTTTAAGATCTGAGGCCGGACAGAAAAAAGTGGGGACGGACAGACGAAGCCGGCACAATAGTTTTCTTATACAGAAAGCTAAAAAGCTAGGGATCGAAGAGACTCTACGTAAATAACAACAAATACTCAAGAAACAGAACTGACTTGCGGTGACAAAATCTCGCATTTTGCGTTGGCTCATTATTTCATGACAACCGCTGTGAAATCATTTTAACGACACTGAGACACAAACGACTTACGATTATCAGCTGTTATTATGCCCAAGAAAGAGTTACTTTCCGAAATCTTGAGAGAAAATGAGAGAAAGCGAGAAAGTGAGAGATGAAGCTACTCACTCTCAAGTGTGTGTGTGTGTGTGTCTGACACACAAATAGTTTTCACCTGAGGAAAAAAAAATCTCATGTAAAGAAGCGTTTGGAACGTCATCAGCGTTTTCCTAAAACAGAGAGAGAGAGAGAGAGAGAGAGAGAGAGAGAGAGAGAGAGAGAGAGCGCAGGATGGAGCGCCCTCTTTTAAAAAGTTTCACAATAAGATTGAAAAGTTTGCAGACCTGATAGTCTTCTGCGTCAGAGACTTACAGATGCAACACGGTATGGAGGGAGGAGGGAGGAAAAGGCGGGGAGGGGAAGAGGGTTAGGGAGGGGGAAATGGGGGAGGGAGGGTCCCTTATCGACTCGCAACATGAAAAAATGTATGCAAGCGGCTCTCGCAGGAGAGACATTTGTTACAAATAAGGAGCGAAGTTTTTCGCTTAATGGAACGCCTCCAAATTCCACCCGACCTGACTGATGGGGATTTACGTTGGGGGGGAGCTTCATAATCATCCTCATAATAATAATAATAATATGCACGTTGATAAACAACCTTTTTTTTCTTTCTTCCACGCACTATTTTACTTCGGAATGGTTATGGCAATCTGATTACCCCTTCCCTCTCAGCCGGCGCCGATGGCTGGCTATTGCCGCTCATCTGGGATTATTTCGGGGTGAAATAGGGTCGCGGCGCAAATGTTTTCTACCGCGGGGTATTAGGGATAAGGAGGTGCCAAAAGCATCGTTAGGGAAATAAGCGGAATGAAGGAGAGACAAATGAAGTGAGAGGAGGAGGAGGAGGAGGAGGAGGAGGAGGAGGAGGAGGAGGAGGAGGAGGAGGAGGAGGAGGAGGAGGAGGAGGAGGAGGAGAGTGGGGTAGGGACGTTAACTTTGCCCATAAAGTTACGGGGTATTTCTTGTACTTCTCCAATTCTCGGAAAAGGAATGGCCATAACGTCTCCGGGAGGCTCTTGTAAACTGCGCTATTTCACATCATAATTCCGTCACTCGCTGAATTTCATTAGGCTCTATTGGCCCCTCCTCCTCCTCCCCCCTCGGCTCCTCCATTTTTCAGTCTGAGAAGAAGAAGAAGAAGAAGAAGATGAAGAAGAAGAAGAAGAAGAAGAAGAAGAAGAAGAAGACGATTCGAAGGAAGAAATTCAGAGCCTTCTTTTTTCGCTAAAAGAGTTGTCGTTTCTGAATAAATACTTTTATGTCGTCTCTCAAAATAGCATTTTATATACTACTTTTTTTATAAACACTGTTTCTTCGAAATATAAAAAAAAATATTTTTTATAATGATCTAAAAGTTTTTTGAACACCTATACTTTTTTCTTTAAATGCTTGACCATCTTTAAAAAAACTTTCTGTTTCCAAAAATATATCCTTTCTGAAAATACACTTATTAAACACACTGAAAAAAATATCCTCCAGGAAAACTAATGTTTTTGTAATATACACTTTAAACATATTCTTTAAACATTTTTTCATTTTAGAAAGAGAGAATACTCGGCGCTGAATGAACGCTTGAAAATATTCTTAAAAAAATTAATTATCTTGAGATTAAGAAAACTCTTTAGCTTGAACTTCATCATGCCTGAGTGAAGTGTTTTGCAAACAACTGATGGCATCATACAATGATGCCGTGTAATGAACATACAATAATGATACCCTGTAATATCTCCCTCGCTCGTTTATTAAGAGGCCCTGGCCCATAGCATTATGAATGACTTTAACACACAATCTGCAAGGAAAATTCTGACACTGAAATGACTTTAACTGAAAGGAAAATCTGACAATGAAATGACTCTGATGACTGCAAGGAAAATTCTAACAATGAAATAACTTTAACAGAAAGGAAAACTCTGACATGAAATAGCTTTGATAACTTTGGAAAACTAACATGAAATAGCATAACTGGAAGGAAAATTCTGACAACGAAATAACTTTGATAACTGCAAGGAACATTCTGACAATGAAATAACTCTGATAACTGCAAGGAAAACTCTGACAATGAAATAACTTTAACTGCAAGGAAAATTCTGACAACGAAATAACTTTTGACAACTGAAAGGAAAATTCTGACAATGTAATAACTTTGATATCTGGAAGGAAAATGCTGACAATAAAATACCTTGACAATCAATCGAATTAAATGCTCGTTGTTTATGAGGGAAGATGTATGAAGTTAATGATCCTTTGTCGCATAATAGAATTAAATAAATTCAAAAGGGCCTTGAATTTGAAATTACACACAAGGCAAAAAAAAAAAAAAAAACTGATTATCATTAGAGTTAATTGTGCACAGTTCATGAGGAAAAATATCTAAAACCAAATGTCATTAGCAAGGGATAAAAAAAGCACGAATTAAAAATTTATAAAAATCCATCCTTAAAATGTTACACACAGGCCTTGAACTCTAGGATTCAAGCACCTCAAAATAAACCCAGATGAAACTGAACTATTGTCAAATGTGCCCGAGACATTAAGCCGAATCGGAACCCTGTGAAGTCTTAATTACCATCATTATCTGTTGCCTGATTTAGAAGTGTTATTGACAACTGGAAGATCACGTTAGTTATTAATATGTTCACTGAAAAAACAATAAAATTATTCTCTTTCTCAGAATGGTATGAGATGGAAAGGAACGCTGGAATAATAATAATAATAATAATAATAATAATAATAATAATAATAATAATAATAATAATAATAATAATAATAATAATAATAGATTCTACAAACTATAATTGCTCTTAAAATGGATTTTATGGGATTCTGAGTAACAATTATAAAGAATTTAGTGAAAATACTCCAATGTATGACTAAAATTCTGTAGTTCTTGAAAACATTAAAGCAAAGTTGTTAAGGATTACGAAGTCTTCAAAAATACTGCAAATGTTTTCTAAAAAGAAATGTAAAATATTTTCACCAAACGATCAGGAAAGAGCATTACAGTGAACAAACTTCTCAACAGCATATTATATGCCAAAAAAAATGACCTAAAAAAAAAAAAACTTAAGAAATAAATTGATGAATGCAGTGTCTGTTGCTGAGGCAAAATACGTGACGGCCTCCAATGAAAATATATAAATATTAATAAAAACAGTTTTCCACTTCTTTAACAGCAAAATAATGTAAGACCCGTGCGATATCGGAGTTTGGATTTAAACCGCAGAAAAAAAAAAAAAACCGTACGTCGTTACGCTGAAAATCGAAAGCACTTAAAGAATTTGGGATTATGTTTCATGACTCAAGAGAACAAACTCACACACATTCGTGTTGCTGGTTCTTCGGGTCTCATTACAACCCATAGCCGCTCGCACATGACTTCCAAAGTCCGCTGCAAGTGCCTGAAACATCTTGGGTTTTATTATACTGTTTATTTAACATGAGAAAAGCGAGATTTATTTTAGACATACACAAACACTGATATACAAAACAAACACACACACACCATACAGATATTACATAACATTATATATATATATATATATATATATATATATATATATATATATATATATATATATATACATATATAGTTATACATACATCTATATCTATATCTATATCTATCTATCTATACATATGGACCTTGTAGTCAAATCATTTGGAAATGTGCCTCGTCAGTAGCCATAAACCCACAAGACATCTACTGAAATAAGCTTTGCATCATGTACCTGGCTGTTACTCAACTGTTGCGGGCTGCAGCCTTGGCAAAATACACCTGCCACTCGAAAAATGGAAGCTTATTTGGCTGAGGAAAAGAACCTTGTAATATGACGATTACTGAAAACATCTAACGAATGTATTTGCAAAATCTCGTTTTTAAAACAAGCTAAAAATGCGCCGAAGTTTCTTCGGCGCAATCGAGTTCTTTGTACTGCGTATAATCAAGGCCACCGAAAATAGATCTATCTTTCGGTGGTCTCGGTGTAACGCTGTATGAGCTGCAATCCATGAAACTTTAACCACGGCCCACTGGAGGCCTGGCTTATAATGTTGCCAGAAGCAAGATTATGGCTAACTTTAACCTTAAATAAAGTAAAAACTACTGAGGCCAGAGGGCTGCAATTTGGTATGGTTGATGATTGGAGGGTGGGTGATCGACGTACAAATTTGCAGTCCTCTAGCCTCGATAGGTTTTAAGATCTGAGGGAGGACGGAAAAAGTCCGACGGATAGACAAAGCCGGCACAATAGTTTTCCTTTACAGAAAACTAAAAGTTCCAAGCTAAACGAACCATCATTCACGATTAGATAATTTGCATATCTCCCGAATACTGGCCTAGGCGCGAGTGTTCGTAACGTCGGAAAATACTGAGGTTTTCCCGTTCTGATATGGAAATACCATCCGATGAAGCGAAGCCTTACTTTGAAGTAACGTCGAGTTATTACAAATCACCTGGAAAGTAACGGCTCACTCTAGATGGTAACCACGCGTCTCCATCGGCCTTAATCATCCCGAGCTAATTATATCCGTGTCGCGCCCGTCTTCCCTAATTACCGGAGACAGACTCTTGGGAGGAGGGAGATACACACCGCCTCTAATTCCCGTCATAACGGAAGGACAGTAATCTCCACCGCGGGCCATCTTTGAACCAATCGCAAGATTTGGTCCGTAAGACAATCAGCGTTCATCAGGTAGGACCTGAGTCTAACGACCGCCCGGGTTTCCAGCCTGTTCCAGATATTCCATTCCAGTCGCGACGAAGCGGAACGAAGTGTTTTATAAATGCTCCTTTATTCAACAACAAGCCTTGCCCCTCAATTCTTCTCCTCCCCACCACCACCACCACCACCCACCCGTCCTCCAACACTTTCCCCCAACACAAACCTCCCCGCTGATACCGAGAGATTTAATTGAGGGGAATCGGGAAGCTGGAACGCCGAACTTGTCACAGGAGCTATGCAACGGCTTCTTTAAGAGGTTCTGATCCTCCACCACCAGGGGATTGTTGTTTTTGTTGTTGTTGTTCTTGCTGTTGTTGTTGTTCCTATTGTTGTTGTTGAGGCTTTGTCTGATCGGATGGAAGCAAATGGCTGGTTTAAAATTACGCTGGCTCCATGCGGGAAAATAACAAAAAATAAGTTTGGGCTACTCAAGGATATATTTCGGTTCGTGGCTTTTAATGAATAATAATGTGCGAGTATGATGGTTGACCGAAAATTACGTAGGTTGCTTGGTTTAACTCCGGAAGGCTTATCAGAATTCAGCCTTTATTTCTATGCAATTCCGGAAAAAAATAATGGTGAGTCTGCAAGAGAAAAGTTAAAATAATCGAAACTAATTGTGGCCTTGGATTTTCAAATCAGTGTTGTATTGTATTTTCAAATCAAGTGTTGTATTGTATTTTCAAATCAGTGTTGTACATCATCGTTAGTTCAGACTTGTGTTGGTGACTTGTTTTACAAATTTGAAAACAATTACCGAAGTTAAGTTACGAATCTCACATTTTACCTGTAAATTCGATCCTTCACGTACGAGTATGTCAGCCGATTCAAGTACATCCTGGAAACGTATTTTGGCATAAATAGTCTTAGATTATTTTTCCAGTTATTTCTACGTCATTCTGAAAGAACCCCATGCTAAGTTCGAGCGTCAAGAGACTTCAATGAATTATGCATCATGGCGAGAAAAAACTAAATTCAGTAGACAAATAGTGAGTCTATGCTATATTCAGTAGACAAACAGCAAGTCTATGTTAAATTCATTAGACAAACAGTGAGTCTGTGTTAAACTCGGTAGACAAACTGTGAGTCTATGTTAAACTCAGTAAACAAACAGTGAGTCTATGTTCTGGACTCATTGTAAACTGGATTTTTTTTATTCATTTCTATGAGTTATGATAATAGTTACAATAAATGCTTTAGTCTTCATCCCATTTTATGATCCTCATTACCATAATAATCATCAAAGTATATAATTAATGTTCAACATTAAATATATCTCATAACTAATGGCTTTATAGTGGAATAACCACAAACTTTCAAATTGTTCACTGACATGAATAAAAAAAAAAAAAAAAATGAATGTCTTGGAATAAAAGCTAAATGCAACAGGGAATAAAGGGTACAAAATATTCTCGAGCATTTGGAAACTATGTGACCTACGAGGTCACACTACATGACCTTGTCCCCAAAGAGCCCAATAGTTTCTTATACACATTTGTTGCTGGAAGGAGATATGGCGATTATTCACCGCGTATATGTTCGAGTCATTCAAAGTACTGGTATTCCGATTGCAAAATGTTATATATTTGTATATATATATATATATATATATATATATATATATATATATATATATATATATATATATATATATATATATATATATATATATATATATATATATATATATATATACACGTTATACAAGATCATTCACCTTTACCCTATTTATCATATACGGTTTAAATCTTATATCAAATTGGTGTTCCAATCAAAGTAGCTGTGCACACACACAGACACACACACACACACACACACACACACACACACACACACATATATATATATATATATATATATATATATATATATATATATATATATATATATATATATATATAAAATTGAAGCAGTTAGGAATCTCGGCTCGTCAACCAGAGGTCTGGGGTTAGATTCTTGTACATTCCGTTAAATGCCACAGTGCTCTATAACTTAAGGAGTTAATTAAGTACCTTGTAGTTAACCGACCGTCATAATTCGACATTCCAGGAACCTGCTGAGAACTGTAAAGGGGAATTCTGAGTTTTATATGTGTGTATATATGTGTGTGTATATAAAACATGTGTATATATATATACACTAATAAACCCTTTCCTACCGAAATCGCTTTCAACATTTCCGAAGGAAAAAAAAAAATCCCGTTTGATTTCGGGCAAGCTGTTTGATTTTCCAGGAACTCGGTAATTCGTCCAAAAACCTTTTTGATATGATCAGTGCCTGGTCGCTTCACGGCCATTAGCTCCGCTCCGGGCGCACATCAAAAGGACCCGTCTTAATACTTTCACCCGTTTTCGAGACATGGGCAGGGAGCACCAGGCAGCAGCCGTCATCATCTCGAACGTCAAAAGCACCTCTCTCTCTCTCTCTCTCTCTCTCAGTCTCCAGTCATGTATGGCAGAATCTGTCGCGACAGGTAGAGCGAGGTTTGGGATGAATGTGATGCGCCTAATAAACTTTACGGATGCGCGAAAAATTGCAGTGATGTTTGCCGGTCGCGTTCTGAACGCGTCCCGAAATCAGTGGATGATTTGGGACGTGTCCTCACATGAAATGCTTTCACCCCTGCCGCGTGAGGATTTGCCTCGTCGAGGCCTTCGAGTTTATTAATCATTTATGGTATGACGGCATATAGATTATTTATCACCTTTTCCTGTAAGTTTCTCTCTCTCTCTCTCTCTCTCTCTCTCTCTCTCTCTCTCTCTCTCTCTCTCTCTCTCTCTCTCTCTCTCTCTCTCTCCGTGCAAGCTGATTTACCTTTGGAATCCTTTCGGGTTTATGGTCTGTTAACTCTGTTTACAAAGGTTTTCAGCTGAGGATTTAATGAAAGAAAATAAGAAAGATTAATGAAGTATTTATACGTCACATTCATCAAATACTTCTTGCACGCTCTGTGTGGCTCTCTCTCCCCTCATAATCAGCTGCAACCAACAACAGTCGACTTCACCACAGCTTAGGACAAAATTGAGGCATCTGGACTTCTCAAGAACGATCATCCTCAATATTCAGAATGTGAGAAGATCGCCAAAGATCTCGGAATTCCTCCGAATTCAATATTCAGAAGAAGAAACAGATCTCATATTTTAGATATACCTGAAAGCTCCATTCCGGTGACAGTCGCGTATTGTGAAGAAACAGAGGAAGGTTCTCTGGGTCGTTCATAATTCCAGACCATTGTCTTAAGACAGGGAATTTCGTTAGCTCGCTCGTGCGTGAAATGCATCTCTACAGCGTCTATGCAATGGCAGAGAGAGAGAGAGAGAGAGAGAGAGAGAGAGAGAGAGAGAGAGAGAGAGAGAGAGAATTTCGAAATATCAACAGAGACAGAGAGAGAGATTTCGAAATGTCAGCAAAGAAAGAGAGAGAGAGAGAGAGAGAGAGAGAGAGAGAGAGAGAGA
>NC_089741.1:28052635-28055135 GCF_040412425.1 Macrobrachium rosenbergii
TTATTTTAAGGCAACTTTTTCCTACAGTATCACTTCAGCACCTCTCTCTCTCTCTCTCTCTCTCTCTCTCTCTCTCTCTCTCTCTCTCTCTCTCTCTCTCTCTCTCTCTCTCTAAACTTTCGATCCATCTATCGACAGCTCGACCTGTAGTTTTATTTAGCAACTTTCATTATATCATCCAATTCATTTTAAGGCAAGTTTTAGCTACAGTCTACCTTCAGCACCTCTCTCTCTCTTTCTCTCTCTCTCTCTCTCTCTCTCTCTCTCTCTCTCTCTCTCTCTGTCCCGACGCGTTCTTTCCTCGCCTCCTTTCCATTATCTGCCGTGGGCCTCTTCCCCGTTTCTCCAATATGCACCTTAATCCACGGGCATTTTGTTAGCGGCATACATCGGATGGTAATATGCCCAGGGCTTAGAACCCGACATGTATACTGCCGGCGCTAATTCCGCCTGCGGTTGTGCTGTGCCGAACCCTTCATATTTAGTTGGCTTAAGAGCCGGAACTCGGGTGTGAATTGCGAGAACTATTGTAATATATATTATTTCATTGGGCCCGGCGTAAATAACCGACCCATTCAGGTTTCATTAGCGTTAGTCGGGAGGGGTGGGTACCCCCTGGGGGAGGGGGGGAGGTGAGCTTTGTTAAGGCGTATCGTAACTGTCTTCGGACTTCTGCGAAGCTTTTCTTGGAGGAAGAAGGAAGGGGGGGGGGGGGGGGGAAGAAGTGTCACGGCTCACACACTCCTGAGAATTCATGATCGACTTGTGAAATTTACAACAAGAGTCGGAATACGTTTTAATAGTATACATACAGGAATTATTCATACAGTCTGGATTCCTGGAAGATATCGGCACTATTTTTGTGCCTCTCAAGAGCGACTGGACTCTGGAAACTACAGTAATTCATTGCCGACATTTCGGCATCATTGTTTTCTACAGTAGAAGTAAAGGAATTAATCGTTTAATCTATAAGATGCCAGAGTTCAAACCCCCACTGAAGAGTTGCCAGAAAAATGTAGGTTTTATTGTAAGAAAGTTTATTATTTTTTTCGCGGAAATGCAGTAATTTATCATCATTCTAGAAGCTTTCCACGCGGCTGGTTAAACTAGGTATTAACCATCTCATTCTTGATATACCTAGTTATTATTATTATTATTATTATTATTATTATTATTATTATTATTATTATTATTATTATTATTATTATTATCATAATATATATCTAGTTATTATTATTATTATTATTATTATTATTATTATTATTATTATTATTATTCAGAATATGAATCCTATTCGTACGGAACGGGCCCACCACAGGGGTCAATTGGCTTGAAATTCGGGCTCCCAAAGAATATGGTGTTCATTAGCAAGAATTAACAGAAGGTTTTGGAAATAGAGAAAGATGAGATTATTAGTAAGATATCTGTGTGATTCCAGATGTCAATTTGAGTCTACTATTTTTTTTCTCTGTGTTTATTGTTTTTTCAATGACGCAACTCTGAAGAAGAGAGCAATTGTTGTTTTTTCAATGACGCAACTCTGAAGAAGAGAGCAATTGTTGTTTTTTCAATGACGCAAATCTGAAGAATAGAGTAATTGTTTAACAAATCAATAAATAGGTAAAAATGTATGTAAATCATTAAAATACAAGGAGAATTGTATTCGGGTAGTAACGCATAGCATCTTCGTTTGAACTTCAGAAGTTCTCAAACTTCAAACTTCTGAACTCTCACACTTCTTCCAGGCGTCTGAATCTTGACAGTTCATGATCAATACGTTCGCTTTATCAAAAGGGGAAAGGTGCTTCATGCAACAGAGGTGCAATGAATTACAGTAATACTCCCTCAACAGGTCGTGAGATTCCCGGCTGAACATCAAATATCTCTAGGAAACATCCGATCGGAATTCTGAACATCTCTGTAGGGAGAAACGGATTTTCCTAAAATATCGAGAAAAGAGTTTTCGTAAAATATCGAAGACTAGAAAGGACAGTGAGAAATAACGAATTCCTCCATTACAATTAGTACGGTGTCCCCGAATGCTTTGAGCCGTTTTCATTTAGTTGCAAATTAGCACAGTTACCCCTAATCACCGCATCATTTACGTTTTCTTTCACAAGTCGCAGTACCTTGCTCTCTTCTTCAGAGTTGCGTCATTGAAAGAACAATAAACAATTGCTCTTTTCTTCAGAGTTGCGTCATTGAAAGAACAATAAACAATTGCTCTCTTCTTAAGAGCCGCGTCATTGAAAAAAACAATAAACAATTGCTCTCTTCTTCAGAGTTGCGTCATTGAAAAACAACAAACAATTGCTTTCTTCTTTGGAGTTGCGTCATTGAAAAAAAAACAATAACAATTGCTCTCTTCTTCAGAGTTGTGTCATTGAAAAAACAATAAACAATTGCTCTCTTCCTCAGAGTTGCGTCATTGAAAAAAATAAACAATTGCTCTCTTCTTCAGAGTCGCGTACTGTAAAAACAATAAACAATTGCTCTCTTC
>NC_089741.1:28060135-28075135 GCF_040412425.1 Macrobrachium rosenbergii
CCAAATTCACTTCATACTCAAACGATCTCATCTCTCTCTCTTGGGAGAGTTTTGCTGGAAGAGGAACTTCAACGACAAATATGCAAGAGCATAAATTCATGTATGAAATTCAGAATATACTTAAGCTGCATGATAAATCTAATCCATGACCTTACCTCTCTGTAGGGAGCAGTTTGAAAGCATGTGTTTTTTTATTCTAAAGATTTATATGTCCATTTTGATGTACTTTTTTTGGACTACATTCAAGAGCCTGTAACTCTAACTGTATTAATGTTGTAGTCAATAAACTTCTATCTATCTGTCTAACAAACTCAGACTTTATAAAAACGTCAGAATAAGTTACGTTCATGGCTCAGCCTCTTACTCCAGGGAAGCGTTTGTGTGAAGCATTTCAGAAAAGTACTTGAAACGACTCTTACATTTTCCTGTATATGTAATTCCTAAGTACCTGCAATTGATTGTACAACATTCAAAATATATTCAGTCGACTAAAATAAAGGAAGCAATCATGACTCTTCTCAGGAGAGTAGCACGAAAGAAATATATATATATAAATATATATATATATATATATATATATATATATATATATATATATATATAATATATTTATATATATATATATATATATATATATATATATATATATATATATATATCAAGATGCATCCAATTCATAACAGATTCATAACAAAATTATTAGTAGGTAAATTTTAATTTCTATTCAGCTCTGGAGATTTTGAGTAAACACCCAAATAAGTCTTGGATTATTGTTGGAATGTGGACTGAATATGAATGTTTAACATGATAATGAAAGAGACGGGAGGTTTGCATATACGTAAGGTATCGAATGAAATAATACACTTTTTAGGGTAACTGCATGGCTACTTACTGTTACATCGTAAGGAGAGAAATTCCGTATTTTTATACAGTACGGATGTATTTAATGAAGTAGGTATGTATTTATGCAAACTGCAGGTACTTAATTGTAATATTGTTACTGACATTTGTGTCCAAATGTTTGTGCGTACGTGCATAGACACACACAAACTCACACACACACATATCACATATATATATACACACAAATGCTGGTATGATCTGAACAGGCAAAGAAAATATGAAAATCTAGACCATCAAAAGGACACACACATACATACATAAAATAATATGTATACATACACACATACACACACACACACACACACATATATATATATATATATATATATATATATATACATACTGAGATGGTCTGAACATGTAGAGAGAACATGAAAATCTAGACCATCAAAAGCAACTGAAGAATATGATTGGGTAGTGAGGCTGAAATAATGCCAAGAGACCCAAGAATCACAAAACTGCTGGAACAGAAAATACCTCCATAATATATATATGTATATATATATATATATATATATATATATATATATATATATATATATATATATATATACATACACACACACACACACACATATATATATATATATATATATATATATATATATATATATATATATATATATATATATATATATATATATATATATATATAAACACAGCAAAGAGATACTAATGCTTAACGTACGGAAAAGAGAGAAAAAACTACGCGACACGAGAAGTACAAGATGAATTGACGACGTTAATCCGCGTAATAATTCCGAGCGATCAGTTTCTGGCGAAAACAGCCATTACCGCGACTTTAAATTCGGGCTTAAAGAAATCCCGTGATAAATGAAGGTCCGAAACCAATTTGTCAAAGTATCTTTGAGGTCCCAAGATTACGAGTATTACGGTACAACTTTTTATCGTTTTTCTTTTTTCCTTTTAATTTTGGATTTTGGACCTGGGAAAGATGAAGCTATGAGAGGTTGAAATTATAATATATTTTTTTTATTCTGCATTTAGATTTTAGATTTTGGATTTAGAATATATGAAGCTAATATTAGTGGCTTATTACAATCAGATATTTCTGTTTTCTCATTCAGTTTTGATTTTTAATCTCGAAAAGCTAGAGGCGAAAGCGTTTTTTATGCTATTTTGTTGGTATTTTCTATTTAGGACCATATAATTATTAATATTATTATTCAAAACATGAACTCACAGGGGCCAGACTTAAAATTCAAGCTTCCAAAGAATACGGTGTTCATTTAAAAGAAGCACCAGAAGGTAATAAGAAATACAGAAAGAAGAGGTCGGTTAATCGAAAAGAAAAAATAAATTAACAAACTAATAAATAAAGAGATAAAAATGCAAGTAAATTATTAAGTACAAGGAGACTTGTTTTTCGGGTAGTAATACACTGCAAATTCGCTTAGTGTTAGAATCTATAGCAGAACATACTATTTCCAACTACTAATTGCATGCCGGAGGCAAAGACTTTACAAAATCTCTAATTATCTACGAGTTTGATGGCTGGCGCTACACTGCGCTGGAACCCGGCGCTGCCAGTCATGTCTCCCCTACCTATCCCGCCCCAGCCGGGGCGGACAAACAAGAAAAATCCACTCGGATTTTCTTCTTACAGATTCTAACTAATGTTTTAATTACAAGATTATCTTAAAAGTCTGTATTTTTGGAGCTGGTGGTAAATATCAGCAGCCGATGTCAGACTAACCAATGGTGAATGCTGAGCACGAGGTTCCACCAATCACGATTCACTTTAGTGATACCGGTTGTGGAAATTTCTATTAAGTAATAATAATAAAACTTGAGAAAGCGTATGACGTCTACAAATATTGGAAAACAGGAGAATAAAGATAAGATGTAAAATTATATAATTATGAATAAACTTGTTAGAGTATTACGTGTACACACATGTATATATATATATATATATATATATATATATATATATATATATATATATATATATATATATATATGTGTGTATATATATTCATATACACAAAAGTAAACGTAATACTGAATAGTTTTCTGCATTATTAGTTACCGATCCTGAACTATATAATATACAGCACACATACACATACACATACACACAAACACAAACGCACACACACACAGAGAGAGAGAGAGAGAGAGAGAGAGAGAGAGAGAGAGAGAGAGAGAGAGAGAGAGAGAGAGAATGTACTTTTGCTAAAAGATGTTTGTTTTTAAGTATCTCCTTTAAAACAACACACAGAGCATGAAACAAAGCGGACACGAGAAAGGCCATTCTTTCTCGTCACTTACTCGAAGATAAGACCGGAATGCTTTTAGAGATTCAGGAGAAAAAAAATGTGCCATTTAAATATACTGTTTTGTTTGAGCCTTAACCACATCCTATGGAGACAACGCTTCCCACACTCCCCCCCAAATTCCCCACCCCACAATACCACCCTACCCCAATACGTTTTGGACCATCCTACCCAAATACCCTGTAGGAGTTAAGTTAATACTTGCAGCATAACCTAGACCCTATATTGTGTATGTTTGTACGTATATGTATGAACTTTATGTATGCATATGTGTATTTGTATGAACTTTATGTATGTATATGAACTTTACGTTTGTATATGTGTATTTGTATACAATAGCGAAGATAATAAAGAACATACTTAAAGGTACTACACTAACATTACAGGGATAGTGCACAGTACATTAGCAAGATGAGAAGAGAATTGTAACAGCTACATTGATAATAATAATAATAATAATAATAATAATAATAATAATAATAATAATAATAATAATAATAATACACACTATGGCACCGAATCAGACAATAATGAGGCAGGCGCTCTATAGTTACTAACCCACGCAATAAAAATCTACGAGTATGTACGTAAATGCATACACATATACGTGTAAGTACGGATGTGCGTATGCATTAAAGTAAATGTTTTAATTTAGTAATATCACTGGACAAGCGTTTTTATGGCTTTTTTTAAATTTAACAATAATATAATTAATAATTTTTCTCATAACTTCAAGTGGACTTATTTCGACATTCATCCAGGGCTAATGGCGAGAGGCTTTTCCACTATTTAACTAAAAACTATTTTTTGGGCGCACTTTCTACAATGGGTAGCTGTCTCCTTTCCTCTCTCCTTGGCCCTCACCCTCATAAGAGTAACCATTCCTTTTCCCCTTGTTCTCGCAAGGGTACCCATCCCACACGGTCTTTTCAATGTTTTCTATAGCATGGTCATAAAAAAGACCTCAGTACGTGGAAGTACAGTAAGCCCTCATTTATTTCCACTAACAGGTAAATGAGGGAGTGAGTACAGCTCAAATGCACCAAATCGGTCATGGGAATAGGGAACAGCCTAACCAGGGAAGAAGGTGGGGAGGCAAACCCCCGGTACAACATACTGGAGAGGTGATCCCCCACATAAGAAAGCTGGGGAGGCGATACCCTGGGAAAAACACTGGCAGGCGAGCCCCAAGAAGAAGGTGAGGAACCAATCCCCAAGGACAACATACTGGGAAGGTGATCTTCCATATAAGAAAACTGGGGAGGTGATCCCCAGGGACAAACACTGGGAGGCGAGCCCCAGGGAAGAAGGTGGGAGGAAACCCCCAAACACAGCGTACTGGGAGGGGATCCCCAAAGACAACATACTGGGGAGGAGATCTCCAGGAACAAATACTGGGAGGCGAGCCTCCAAGGAAGGTGAGGAGGCAATCCCCAGGACAACATACTGGGAAGGTGATCCTCCACATAGAGTAAGAAAGCTGAAGAGGCGATCCCCCACGGGCAAACACTGGGGAGGCGAGCCCCAGGGAAGAAGGTGGGGAAGAAATCCCCCAACGCAACGTACTGGGGAGGGGATCCCCAAAGACAACATACTGGGGAGGCGATCCCCAGGGACAAACACTGGGGAGGCGAGCCCCCAAGGAAGAAGGTGGAGAGGGGATCTCCCAGGACAACATACTGGGGAGGCGATCCCCACATAAGAAAGCTGGGGAGGCGATCACCCAGGGACAAACAATATGGAGGCAAGTGGACAGAAGGCAGTGAGGGGGCTGCTGGAAGTTCCCTGGCCCTGGAAAACAGACTGAAAACTAAAGAGGATGTGCCGGCTCAAAAAAGCCTGGATTTGTGTCCCAGGCTAGTGGACAGAAGGCATTTGGGGGGCTGCTGGAAGTTCTCTGGTCCTGGAAAGTGGACAGGAAACTCAAATGGATGTGCTGGCTCAAAAAAACCTGGATTTGTGCCCATGGCTGGTGGGCAGTCCCTTTACCCCTTTCTCGTGAGTATCAGTCACTTTTCACCTCTTCCTCCTAAGTAGTGTTCTACAGTTCCTTTCTTCCTAACAAGAGTAACCACCCACTTTCTCCCTATTTGCCAAGAATGCCCATCCCACAACCTTCTTCCTCAAACGAGTGCCCACCACATGCCTTTCTTCCCATCAGGAATACCCACACTTTTCCCCGTTCTGCTCGTCAAGAGTACCCACCCCATACCCCTCCCACCAAGAGGTTTTCTCCCCTCCCTAACGAAAGGCCAGTCAGGGAGAAGATACACCCCCCCCCCGCTCCTACATCCACCCAATGCCCCTATTCCCCAGTGATTCTGATGTATCAGCTTTCATCGGGAGAGGCGTTGGTATGTGTCATACCCTCGTGCAAGACTTCCTTCCTCCTCGCCACTTCTGTTCGAAAAGAAACAGGGGATAAAACGAGAGGATTTTTTTTGTTTTTGTTTTTTGGGAGAGGGAGCAACGTCGAAAAAGGTGTGTGCTGTTTTTTGGAAAGTCCCTTTTTCCTCTGTGTTTTTTTTTAAGTGTAAATAAACACATGGTTTTTTCTGTTAGTTTTTTTAGGGGATCACATATCACTTAAGTTTTATTTTCCAGAATTTTTGTCTGTACAAAGTGGTGTAAATACACACGCTTACGTGGATGGGCGCGCTTGCACGTTTATGTATATATAAAGTAATTATGTATAAGCATAATTATACATATACATGTGTATATATATATATAAATGTATATGTATATACATATATATATATTAAAATGTACATATATATATTAAATGTATATATATACAGTATATAAATATATATATATATATATATATATATATATATATATATATATATATAATAATATTAAATGTATATATATTCAGAACATGAACCTGTTCATATGACACAGCCCACAGGCGCCATTGACTTGAAACTCAAGCTTCCAAAGAATATGGTGTTCATTAGAAAGAAGTAACAGAAGGTAATGGGAAATACAGAAAGAAGATATCAGTTATAAGAAAAAAATAATATATATATAATATATAAACATAAGTGAACACGAGAGATAAAAGCACAAAAGCATTTTCTCTCTATAAAACGTTTCGCCAATCAGAACCTTCGATGAAAATAACAATGGTTTTAAATGAGGTAACTTTTCTCACTAATTCCTTCTTCTTCTTCAAAGCGTCGCTTCTGTTGTTGAGAAGTAAGTTTAACAAGGTGAAAGAAACAACTCTGATTTTGCCATCAATCTCATCATCGGTGGCCAAACCAGCATGAGTTTGCGGGGCACGAGAGCCCCAAGTGAAACTATTTTTCTTTTCCAATTGTTTTTCTCTCTTGTAAGAGTGCTGTCGAAACTCTTATGGGAATCAACTTTTAAATCGTCAGATTCTCGCTCTCTCTCTCTCTCATTTAATTTTCTCTTGCTTAGGGAAGTTGTAGATTCCTTTCATAAGTGGTGTCATAGAAACTCACATGGGAATCAACTTTTAAATCGTTAGATTCTCTCTCTCTCTCTCTCTCTCTCTCTCTCTCTCTCTCTCTCTCTCTCTCTCTCTCTCATTTAATATTCTCTTGTTAGGGGGAAGTTGTAGATTCCTTTCGCAAGTGGTGTCGAAACTCATGTGGGAATCAACTTTTAAATCGTTAGATTCTCTCTCTCTCTCTCTCTCTCTCTCTCTCTCTCTCTCTTCTCTCTCTCTCTCACTCTCTCATTTAATTTTCTCTTGCTTAGGGAAGTTGTAGATTCCTTTCATGGTGTCAAGGTCTCATGGGAATCAACTTTTAAATCGTTAGATTCTCTCTCTCTCTCTCACTTAATTTTCTCTTGCTTAGGGGAAGTTGTAGATTCCTTTCGCAAGTGATGTCGAAACTCACATGGGAATCAACTTTTAAATCGTTAGATTCTCTCTCTCTCTCTCTCTCTCTCTCTCTCTCTCTCTCTCTCTCTCTCTCTCTCTCTCATTTAATTTTCTCTTGCTTAGGGGAAGTTGTAGATTCCTTTCGCAAGTGGTGTCGAAACTCACATGGGAATCAACTTTTAAATCGTTAGATTCTCTCTCTCTCTCTCTCTCTCTCTCATTTAATTTTCTCTTGTTTAGGGAAGTTGTAGATTCCTTTCGCAAGTGGTGTCAGAAACTCACATGGGAATCAACTTTTAAATCGTCAGATTCTCTCTCTCTCTCTCTCTCTCTCTCTCTCTCTCTCTCATTTAATTTTCTCTTGTTAGGGAAGTTGTAGATTCCTTTCATAAGTGGTGTCCAAAACTCACATGGGAATCAACTTTTAAATCGTTAGATTCTCTCTCTCTCTCTCTCTCTCTCTCTCTCTCTTTTAATTTTCTCTTGCTTAGGGAAGTTGTAGATTCCTTTCACTGGTGTCAGAAACTCTCATGGGAATCAACTTTTAAATCGTTAGATTCTCTCTCTCATTTAATTTTCTCTTGCTTAGGGAAGTTGTAGATTCCTTTCAAGTGATGTCGAAACTCACATGGGAATCAACTTTTAAATCGTTAGATTCTCTCTCTCTCTCTCTCTCTCTCTCTCTCTCTCTCTCTTATTTAATTTTCTCTTGCTTAGGGGAAGTTGTAGATTCCTTTCATAAAGTGGTGTCAGAAACTCACATGGGAATCAACTTTTAAATCGTTAGATTCTCTCTCTCTCTCTCTCTCTCTCTCTCTCTCTCTCTTTAATTTTCTCTTGTTTAGGGAAGTTGTAGATTCCTTTCGCAAGTGGTGTCTCTCATGGGAATCAACTTTTAAATCGTTAGATTCTTCTCTTCTCTCACTTAATTTTCTCTTGCTTAGGGAAGTTGTAGATTCCTTTCATAAGTGATGTCAGAAACTCACATGGAATCAACTTTTAAATCGTTAGATTCTCTCTCTCTCTCTCTCTCTCTCTCTCTCTCTCTCTCTCTCTCTCTCTCTCTCATTTAATTTTCTCTTGTTTAGGGGAAGTTGTAGATTCCTTTCAAAGTGGTGTCGAAACTCACATGGAATCAACTTTTAAATCGTCAGATTCTCTCTCTCTCTCTCTCTCTCTCTCTCTCTCTCTCTTTTAATTTTCTTTTGCTTAAGGGACTTTGTACATCCTTAGGGATACAACTTCCTTGAAATAATAAGATTGTTTTTTCATTTAAATTCATTTCCTTCTGTATACAAGGGTTGTAACTCGCACTGGGCTGTAAATTTTCAATGAACACTTCGTGCTTTCTTGGAAATTTAATATTATTTTGTTGTTGTGTTTTTGTACACATTACGAAGTGTATGTAATTACACTCAAGAGTATTTCTCATATGCAGTATCCACAAATAATCACGCATCAAATATCCATAGTTTATCATATTTCCAGAATTGGAAATTCATAATTTATCAATATATATATATATATATATATATATATATATATATATATATATATATATATATATATATATATATATATATATATATATATATTATATATACACACATCTCGATAAATAAATAGATAGACAGAGACATAGATAGATAGACAGATAGAGAGATAGATAGTTAGATAAACAGAAAGTAAGCCTTGCTATTTCTCTCTTCTTGTTTCCAAAAAACCAGTATTTTTTCTACCATGAACCAAGTCCGAATTCTGCTTAGCGGATTTTCACCTTAAAACAACTTTTTTTTTTCTTCCGACTTTTCTCCCGTTCAACTAGCTTCTTCAGTATCTAGTTCTTTTTTTTTTCTTTTTTATTACGATTCTTATTCTCTTATGCTTGTATCCGTTCGTTCTTGTCTCCGTTCTCCTGTTATCTTTTTATCTGTTCTGTTTTTCAACTACCAAACGTCCCCCCCTCATTCAAGGAATTTCGTTCTGCTTATCCCTCAACTGTTCTTTTTATTCCTCTCTCTCTCTCTCTCTCCTTTCAATCTCCTCTTCTCTTCCCCTCTTCCCAAAGTATCTTTGCAGCGGTTCTCCTTTTTCCATCTTCCCCAGTTCTTTGTCTTCTCCCTCATACAGTTTTTTCTCCCTTTTTTTAATTCTTCTAAACATCCATTGTAGTAAAATGAATTTGTCTGGGAAAGAGAGCCCTACAAAAATAGAGGAATAGTAAAAAGATGTTAAGATTAAAAAGAAAAAAAATGTAAATGGAGGAGATATGAGAGAGAGAGAGAGAGAGAGAGAGAGAGAGAGAGAGAGAGAGAGAGAGAGAGAGAGTTATTAAAAGATGTTAAGACACAAAGAATTAAGTAAATGGCAGAGAGAGAGAGAGAGAGAGAGAGAGAGAGAGAGAGAGAGAGAGAGAATTAAGAAATGAGAGAGAGAGAGAGGCAGGCATTAAAAGATGCGTGTTTTAATGCGAGAAAGAGAGAGAGAGAGTGATTAAAAGTGTTAAGTGGTTATGGGGAGCTTTGTTTTTGTTGTTGTTTTTTTGTGTTTTTTTATCCCGTACAAAGGCTTCTGGGGAGAGAGAGAGAGAGTTATTAAGTACTCTGTCTACAAAAAACACCATTAGCTATCGGCGGTTTTAAGGCCTCCTCTCTCTCTCTCTCTCTCTCTCTCTCTCTCTCTCTCTCTCTCTCTCTCTGTATTGACCTACACAATAACACTTAACTGGCTGTTTGTTGACTGTTGTGGGACGTCACTTACGAAAAGAGTGCGAGAGAGATAAAGAAAAGAAAAATAACAAATAACTGTAAAGAGTGAGCAGTCAATGAGAATTACCTCGACGAGGTAATTCCCATCCTACGAGAGGATCAAAGCATTAAAAAAATATTAGGAGAATGAGAATCTCTCACGGCTTGAAGAATTTTTTCTCCTACCTATTTGTGGATGCTGAGTTTGTGTTATCTGGCGTCACAAATATCGAGGTCAATGCGGCCGATACTTGCATATAATTATCTACATACGTAAGTAAACATTCTCAGCTTTCTCTTAATAATAAAGCTCTTAACTTGTAAAGACCCTTAACTACTTTTGCCTAAAATTCCCAATTGATCTTCCTCGTACAAAGAATGACTGTTATTTATCACAAGATTGATCTTAATGTGATAAAATTTGGCCAACACCCAAAGTCGAATTTTCTCTACATAACATCACATGACCGAAGCCTATAATCATTTCCTGTATTATTATTATTATTATTATTATTATTATTATTATTATTATTATTATTATTATTATTCAGAACATGAACCCCATTCACATGGAACAAACCCAAAGGGGCACTAACTCAAATTCAAGCTTCCAATGAATATGGCGTTCATTAGAAAGAAGTAACAGAAGTTAATGGGAAGAGATCACTTATTAAAAAGTAAAAAAAAATAAATTGAATGAATAAACTTTATCAAATTAGGTATCAGAGGACAGGAAATTCAATAAATCTCCCTGGTCGACCATGAGCTTCCAAAGAATAAGGAGTCTTTAGAAAGAAGTAACAGGAGGTAACGGGAAACAGAAAAAGAAGAGATCGCTTATTAAAAAAGAAAAAGTAAATTTACAAATTGGTAACCATTGATCAGAATTAAACATGAGAAGAGGACAAATTAGGTCAATCTCACTGACCAACCATAAGTTTCTGAAATATATCGCGTCCATTAGCAAGAAGTAACAGAAGATATGGGAAATACGGAAAGAAGAGATCACTAATCGAAAGAGAAAATATAAATTAACAAATTAATAAACCGCGATCAGAATCAAATATCAGAAGACGGAAAATTAAATATATCTCCTGATCAATCATAAGTTTCCAAAGAACATGGCATCCCTAGAAAGAAGTAACAGAAGGTAATGGCAAATACAGAAAGACATCACTTATTAAAAAAAAAAAATAAATTTTAACAATTAATAACCCATGATCAGAGCCGAATATCAGAAGGCGGCAAATTACGTAAATCTCCCCGACCAACCATCAGTAAATTTCCCCTGATCGCCACGAGCGTACTTCGTGACGGACGGTTACGAAATTCACAGGGAAATCGAAGGCCATTACTGGGGATTAATGATCTCCGAATAAATCCACTGCATTTGCATTAGAGAGAGAGAGAGCCACCATAAATCCCCGGAAATAAATCTGATGCTTCAAACGATAATGAGTCATGAATCTGAAGATCCATTGCGGTAATCCTCTTCTTATAATGGATCCTATGCGTCTTGAAATCATCTTTGCTGTATCCTGCGTATGTTTCATGAAAGCGCTTATGTACATTGGAGTATTACTGGTAATGCACTTGATTTCCTCAGAACACTGCTAATAAGCTTGAATATTATTGTAAACTGATATGTATTTCCTAAAATCACTCAACAGACATTAGGATATATCAAAAGTGGGAATTATTTTGCTAAAAGCACTGCTGAAATTTTCAAGGATTAGCAATTTTTTTTTACATAAAACAACTTGTCACAACTTAAGCTGTACTGTGAGGTGGAATTGATTAAGAACAACCTGGCATTTTACTTAAACCTTGAAATTAGGTTTCCTAAAACAATGTAAAAAATTGACATTTTTCGTAATTCATAAATAAAAAAAATTAATATTGGCATTACTGAATTATAAAAGAAACTACAAAACACATCATCAACGGAATATCTTTGTATTTTGGAATAAATTTCCTTGGGCCACCATTTACATAAAAATAACCCTGGTTCTTCAAATATTTATTTTGTGTGTGTATGTGTAAAGTAATAACTTAAGGCTGATGAACCCACGAATAACTGTGACAAAATCTTACACGAGAAAATTCCGGGTGTCATATTGCGCTTGTTAGACCTGCCAGGCAATTGCAAAGCGACTTGAACACTTCTGTCATTTTGGAAAGACAAGGCCCCCGTGTCCCACCTCTCCCCTCAAATGAATAAAGCAAAGGTGTGTTCAAACCTCTGCAATAAAGGTTGACATTGCATGTTGCAAAGTGGGGGAGAAGGGGGGGATTACTTCGCACGAAGAGGGTTTCCGTTGCAATTCTGTATCTCGTCAACTTAGCATTGTAGTTTCCATTGGCGTGAAAATATTTCAATTCGCTTTAAATCATAGCGAGTTCTAGTCGTTGTGACATGGTACGGACTGCCAGCCCCGGCTCCAATATCGGCGCGTATGCTTCGTGTTCGTACTGAAGTGTATGACGGATAAAAGCAACGTCTATATTAATATCAATAAATATTCCATAAGCATTTGTAATAACTTTTGTTTGTTCTTGGGTGATGCAGTAAAAATTGACTGTTATAGATGGCATTCTCTTATGCATTATTCAAGATGCAACTGCTCAAGTTCTCTGAATTTCTTACGCCATGGTCATAAATGCATCAATAAACGAGTCATTCGTATACGTCAATGCGTTTGTATGTATTATTGAAAAGTATGAAAGTGAGCCATATCAATGAATCTGGAAGCATTACTGAAAAGTACGTTAGTCTTATACGTCAGTGCATTTCTATGTATTATTGAATAGCAAGAGAGCGAGTCTTATACATCAATGCATTTATATCTACTACTGAAAAGTATGAAAGTCAGCCATATATATATCAATGCATTTATAAGAATTATTCAAAAGTACGTTAATCTTATATATCAATGCATTTCTATGTATTATTGAAAAGTATGAAAGTGAGTCATATATCAATACATTTATCTATATTTATTGAAAATTATGAAAATGAGTCATACAGTACATCAGTGCATTTCTACGCCTTACTGAAATGTATGTATTGTTGAAAAGTACGTCCGGCTGTCATGGAAGCATGGTAACGAGACCTGGAAAAGAATAACCGTCTGACCAGTGTTAACTTCGACAGGCTGTTAAAACTGTAACCTCGATAACCCTGTCATAACGACACACTCCTCGTATGATTCCCTTCCTGGGAGCATACATTACATTACGATTAAATGAACTCTATTACGGTTAAATTAGTCCCTCCTATCACGGTTAAAAAGGATCACATTGCAACATTAATTTTTAGGGTCCGTGAATGCCATTTTTGGTCCTTTCGGAAATCTGTCACAACACGCGACGCCTCGCTGGTCCTGAAGTGTTTGCGTTTCCTGGGTTTCTTTAAGAGTCCTTGGAAAAGCAAGGTCAGCCTTTCTTTAGAAATTGGTGATGTTGACATCATTAACAAAGAGTCGAGTTTTTTTTTTTTATATTAAGTTTTAGATACCATCATTATTTTCCTCTGTCATTTCTTCTTGTTTACTTTCAAGGCCCAGATTTTTTTTTTTTGACGTTCCCCTCCCCCCCAAAAATAGAGAAAAGCTTTATTTTCACAAAAAATGGAAAAAAGCTTTGCTTACACAAAAAAGGAAAAAGCTTTGACACAAAAAAAGGAAAAAAGCTCTTTACACAAAAAAATGATAAAAAAACCTTTGTTGACGCCCAAAAAAGGAAAAAAAGCTTACTCAAAAAAAAGGAAAAAAGCTTTGACTCCAAAAAAAAAGGAAAAATGCTTTGACTCCAAAAAATAAAAAAAAAGCTTTGTTGACGTCAATAATAATAATAATAATAATAATAAAAAAAAGGAATCAACAACATCTTGATTTTTCCCTTCCGGACGACGGAATACTTATCAATCACCGTAATGACTTCAGTAACTTGTGCAAGCGCAAACTTTTATAATAAGACAGCAAGGGCAATTTGTCCCAGCTCTCTCTCTCTCTCTCTCTCTCTCTCTCTCTCTCTCTCTCTCTCTCTCTCTCTCTCCTCCCATAACTCAAAATGCGGTAATTTCTTTCTTCTAAGCCTGGTGGCTCATCTCGACTGGGCCCTACAATGAATAAATCTTAAAATTAATGTGTGTCTGTTTGAGCATTAATTAAAATCCCGTGGGCTCTCAGGGTGATTAATATTTCCATATATAAATCCTCAGCATCTCATTCCAATTACTCTCTCTCTCTCTCTCTCTCTCTCTCTCTCTCTCTCTCTCTCTCTCTCTCTCTCTCTCTCTCTCTCTCGCTACCATCCCCAACCTCCACATAACCCTGCTCCTGAATGCACTGAAATTAACCCGATTATGAAGTTCTTGAAAAACTGCAATTTAATTGACCAAAATTAATAAAAAAATATAAATTAAAAACAAATCCTTCAGGGCCAGCCCTGTCAGAGCTGATGAACAGCTCAGTGGTCTGGTAAAACTACTTTAATAATAATAATAATAATAATAATAATAATAATAATAATAATAATAATAATAATAATAATCTCCAGCCCCAAATCCTCGATGTCCTGCTTGCACCCAGGGGTTTTATTCCCCTGTGACCTTCCCTGACCTACGAAGACTCCTTCTCTCAGCTTCTGCATTCCCTATGACCTTTCCTAACCCCAAAGACCTCCTTTCCTTTCTTCTGTTCAATCATCTATCTTGAAAGACCTACGTAAATTCATCTACTTCATAACAACTGGCTTTCTACCTTACTACTGTGAAAGACCTCGTTATCTTCATCTCCTCCAATTCTCTTGTTTCTACCCTGAAAGACATCTCTCTACCCTGAAAGAACTTCATCTACACCATCTCTGTTGAATCACTACTTTGAAAGACCTCTGTATCCTCATCTACTCAACCTCCTGATTCTCTACCCTGAAAGACCTCCTTGCCTTCGTCTACCCAAGTCCCCCTTGGCTCTATACCCTGAAAGACCTTTATGCCATCATCTCCCATCCCCATGCTTCTTCCACCTTTGAACACCTCCTCCTCATCTCCTCATTTCCCTCATCTTGATAATCCTCAAAGAACTTATCTACATCTTCTCCTTTCCTCAGCTTTATCCACTCCTTTTTCCTTGCTCCTTCCACCTTCAAATTTCTCCTGACCTCCAAAAGTATTCCCTTAACCTCC